>NW_024871021.1:3305000-3442500 GCF_019054845.1 Dipodomys spectabilis | reverse complement strand
CATTGTACTTCTATTATCCCAGCTTTTCCTTTTTTCCTAGAACCTGAAATAAGTTCATCTTTAATTAACATTTAATACATTTCATTTTTTTTACTGACAGAAAATCTGGGTGTAATTTTGATTTTTTATCTTTCCAATATAATATAAATTATGTTTTGACCAGTCACTTTTGAAAAATGAGTGATGTTCATGCACACTATTTTGGTGGCTTTAAGTAAATTGAGAGTTAATGTAGTATGGTAGTTCTTTTGCCTAATTGACTGAAGCATTATTCATGTATAAACCTGAGCATTGAACTTTTAAAATTTTATATATAAAAGAGTCCCCAAAGATTTACTTTAAACTGATAATGGAGGGGGGGTTGTCTTCATGTCTAAACTTTATATTTATTTTTATAAAAGTAATGATGTTCACTGGAGAAATATAAAAGATGCGAACATATTCCAAAAGAGAAAAGATTTATTCATTAAAAAATAGAAAAGAGTAAAATAGTCACATTTCTTGCTTGAGACTGCATAAATTTCATATTAATATAGCTCAAGATGAGACTCATATTTATATTACTGAGAGTTAAATCACAATATAAGCTACATAGGTATTTTAAGAAATTAGTGATTCAAAGCCCTACATACCTAATGGATGAAGAATAGAATTGAAAATAGCAGAGGAAAACAAATCAACATGCAGGTATTATGATATTATAATAAAGAAATGAAAGAAATGAAGCTTTTGCCTGCTGAAGGAGAAAGTTTAGCCTGTAATTACAATGTAAGGCATCAATTGAAATGAGTTTAAAGTCTTTTCCTACAAGATATCCAAGAGTACTATATTCAGCCTCTGAAGAGTAAAGAAGTAATTATTTTCATTAACTTTGCTTAATATTAATTTAATTGTAGCAAATAGGTTAAAATGTCTGCTCCGTTTCATTTGATGTAATAACATACATTTCATATTATTACTGTCTCTTCATACAAGCCTGAAATCACTATTTTATAGTAACACAAGCAGAAAAAAGAAAATAACCTGGTACAACCATCACATACCCTAAATTAGGTGAAAAACTCCACAATAAAAACTGAACCTGAGGAAGTGGAAAAACAATGGCAGAATAACAACAGAAAATTACCCTAGCTCTATCTAATGAAACAGAGATTTAGAGTCCTATACAAAGTCTACTTCTAGTGGATCAAACCAAGCAAGCTATAATTATATATAGATATGCAATTCAAAAGAAGTTTTTTATACTGTCTTCACAAGAAAACAGCTATTTATGAAAATTACCCAGCCATTCATGTGACTACTGTGACTGTGTTAGGCAACATGTTCAAAAGCAGAGATGCAGTGTGGAAATAAAAGGGCCACATGGGCAAAAAGCAGGAACAGTGACAGCCACATCCAAACACAGACATAATTCACCTTACCACTGGACAGTTCAAACTGTCATTGGAACCACATTTATTTTTTTTTTGGGTCCCGTCGAGGGGCATGAACTCTGGGCCTGGGTGCTGTCCCTCAGCTCTTCAGCTCCAGGCTAGCGCTCTACCACTTCCGGCTTTTTTCTTTTTGTTTATGTGGTGCTGAGGAATCAAACCCAGGGCCTCAGGCATGCAAGGCAAGCGCTCTATCACTGAACCACCTTCCCAGCAAGAACCACAAGTATTTATTAACATGACAACATCTCACCACAACTGCTGTCTACAAAAACCTAATTCCAGAAAAACAAAGGAAAATAGAAGACCAAATCAAAACCTGGCAAATCAACAAGAACATAGATAGTAAACTTTTACGATCATAGATCTCCCAAATGAAAGCCAAGACATCCTTCAAGTGGACAGAACCAATCAGAAATTTAAAAAATGGATGTCAAGATAATATAATTCACACACTAAATAAGCAGGCCTTACAACAGGCAATCAAGGACCTAGAAGATACTTTCCAAATTATATTTCAAATACTGCTAAAAAATGTGATTAACGAAAAGATACAAAACATCTACAAGGAAATTTGTGAACAAGATGAGACCAACCAAAGATTAGCAAAATAATTCATGGAGTCTACAAACAGAAAGATAAATAATTTCTGAGAAGTCAAAGGAGTATAAGGGAAAAAAACGATGCCTAGTTAAAAGATATGAAAGAAGACACAGCTAAAAAAATCCCCTAACACTCTTACCCAAAGAAAAGATGTAAAGAAAGTCCACACAAAACATAAAACAAAGTTTTAATAAAGAGAGAAGCCCTAAAATATGAGCAATGAGAAAACAGGGAAATCAAAAAGAAAGTAGAAAGTCTCCACAGCGAATAGATGACATAGAAGATAATCTCAGGTCTCAAAGACAGAATAGGTCTAATAGGAAAGAGGAGATAATCATTTAGAACCAAACCAAGAAATAAGAAACGATCTTGCTGGAAGTTCAAGACAGTTAGAAGATCAAACTTGGGGAAACAGGTATCAAGAAGGAGAAGAGCAGGAAACAAAGTGGATGGGAAACATATTACAGAATTCTAGCAGAGAAAATGTCAAACATCCAAAGAGATAAGCTCATTCAGAGAAGAGAAGCCTTTAGAACACCAAACGGAGAATACCAGAACAGAACAACCCACCACCACATTATAATCCATTAGAGGATCATTAGAGATCAAGGAAAGGATTCTTAAAGCTCTCATCAGAAAAGACTTATTATATAAAAAAGATACATAGTCAGAATAATTACAGATTTCTTAGCTGATATGGTCAAAAGGAGAGCCTGGGATGATAAATGGCAAACATTAAAGGTAAACAAATACCAAGCGTAAATAGGGACCCAAGCCAAACACTCCTTTACATTTAAAGGATATATAAAAATATTTTTGACAAAGAGAACTTGGAACAATGAATCTCCAACATGAAAGTAGAAGAATATTGAACAGGAACTGAGGGAAGAGAATCAGAATATGTCTACAGTGTAGAATACTGGATGTGTGTTGCAGATACAAAATCATCTTCTATAGGTTCATTTAGTGAAACTTGTCATCCTCTATTGAAAGCAAAATTTCCATATAAAGATTTCCAGTTACTTGCTTACCTATCACTTCCGATCACAAATCCTCTTATGAAATTTTATAGTATCTTTGAAAAAAATAAAATGATTTGCATATACTTATCATCTTAAGCAAATACAGTCTGTTTTTACATCTTTCATTCTGTGACAAACCCTTATTTTTTTGTTTCCCGGATTGCTGAAAAATGTATTCTTGGAAATAGGATATTGACAGTAAATCTGAGTGTAATTTTCATTTTTTAGCTTTCAAATGTAATATAAACTTTGTTTTGACTAGTCATTTTCTAATTCATGAACTATAATATTTTGGTGCCTTTAAGACTTATTGTGGTATTGTAGTTGTTGTGTCTAATTGACTGAACCATTAGAGTATTCATGTATAAACCTGAGCATTGAACTTTTTAATTTTTATATCTAAAAGAGTCTCAAAGGCTTTACTTTAAAGAAATAATGGAGGGGGCTTGTCTCCATGTTCAAAACTTTAAATGTATTTCTATAAAAGTACTGGAAATACATCATGTTCACTGGAGCAATATAAAAGGTGAGAACAAACAGAAAAAAAAGAAAAAAGAAAAAAGAAAAAATCAACACTAAAAGGTGAGAACATATTGCTGAAGAGAAAAGATTTATTGATTAGATTAAATAACAGAAAAGAGTAAAATAGTCAGTTTCCTTGCTTGAGACTGCATACATTTCACACGAATGTAGGTAAAGATGAGACTCAGATATAAATTCATATTTATTTTACTGAGATTCAAAAAATAATATAAGCAATATAGGTATTTTAAAGACCTGGATTCCTAATGGATGAAGAATGGAATTGAAAATAGCGGACGAAAACAAATCAACATTCAGGTATTATGATATTGTAATACTATTATGAAAGAAATGAAAAGAAAGAAAGTTTAGCCTGTAATTTCAATGTAAGGCATCAGTTGTAATGAGTCCAATTTCTTTTCCTACAAGATATCCAAGAGTACTATACTCATCCTCTGAAGAGTAAAGAAGTAATCATTTTTATTAGCTTTGCTTAATATTAATGCATTTATAGCAAATAGGTTAAAATGTCTGCTCCCTTTCATTCGATGTAATAACTTACAATTCATATTATTACTGTCTCTTCATACAAGGCTGAAATCACTATTTCAAAGTAACACAAACAGAAAAAAAGAAAATAACCTGGTACAACCATCGCATACCCAAAATTAGGTGAAAAACTCCACAATAAAAAATGAACCTGAGGAAGTGGAAAAATAATGGCAGAGAAACAACAGAAAATTACCCTAGCTCTATCTAATGAAACAGAGATTTAGAGTCCTAGCAGGTACTCCACTTCTAGAAGGTCAAAGCAAGTCAGCTATAATTATATATTGATCCACAATACATAAAAAGATTTTATATTATCATCACAAAAAAACACAAATCTATGAAAAGTTACCCAGCTAGTCAGGTGACTGCTGTGACTGTGGTGGGGGAACATGTTCAAAAGCAGAGCTGCAGGTCGAAATAAAAGGGCCACATGAGAAAAAAATCAGGGACAGAGACAGCCACATCCAAACACAGACACACTTCACTTTACCACTGGACAGCTCAAACTGTCATTGGAACCACAAGTATTAACATGACAACATCTCACCACAACTGATCTCTCCTCCTACACTTAATGGGCTAGACAAAAACTTAATTCCAGAAAATCATAAGAGAAGTCTATACCAACACCTGGCAAATCAACCAAGAACATAGAGAGTCAAATATTAAGATCATAGATGCTCTAAATGAAAGCCATGACATCCTTCAAATGTACAGAACCAATCAGAAAAATACAAAAAAAAGTGATGTCAAGGTAGTGTAATTCACACAGTAAATAAGCAGGCATTACAACAGGCAATCAAGGACATAGAAGGTAGTTTTCAAAATACATTACAAATAGTGCTGAAAAATGTGATTACCGAAAAGATACAAAACCTCTACAAGGAAATTTGTGAACAAGATGAGACCAACCAAATATTAGCAAAATAATTCAGGGAGACTACAAAGAGAAAGATAAGTAAATTCTGAGAAGGCAAGGGAGTCCTAGGAAAAAATAGATGTCTAGTTAAAACTTATGAGAGAAGACACAGTTAAAAGACCAACTCCCAACCCCCCTATTCAAAGAAAAGATGTAAAGTAAGTCCACACAAGCCCAAAAACAAAACCTTAATAAAGATAAAAGCCATATAAAGTGACCGTTTTGAAGACAGATAAATAAAAATCTATGAAGAATCTCTCCACAGAGAATAGATTACATAGAAGATAATCTCAAGCATCAAAGACTGAATAGGTCTAACAGGAAAGAAGAGATAATCATTTAGAACCAATCAAAGAAATAAGAAACGATCTTGCAGGAACTTCAAGATTCAGTTAGAAGATAAAACATGGGGGAGATAGGTATCAAGGAGAAGAGCAGGAAACAAAATGGATAGGAAACATATTACAGAATTCTAGCAGAGGATACCCTAAACAGGCTGAGGTAGAATTACTAACATAAGATAAAATAGAATTCAAATTAAAATTAGTTAGAAGAGACATTACATACTGATAATGGCAGCTCTACATTAGTAGGATATGTAGAGTCTAAATATCAAAACCCTGAATCCTGGAGCATACCACTTCATCAACCAAATATTACTTAACCTAAAAACACATCTCAACAAATCATTGTCATCCAAGGAAAAACTCAACCAAGAAACTGCAGACCTCAATAACTACATTGACCACCTAGTCCTAACAGACATGTATAGAATATACATTCAGCGTCAGAATATACATTCTTCACAGCAGCTCATGGAAGATTTTCCAAAATAGAACATATCCTATGTCACACGGATATTCTGTCCAAAGAAAAATTAATTGAATTCCCATATCTTGTCAGATCATAAGAGAACAAACTTAGAATTAAATGGCTAAAGCAAATAAAAAATTGTCAAACCCATGAAGACTGAACAACATGTTGCTGAATGAACAATGGGACACTGAAGGTATTAGAAAAGAAATCTGAGGGGCTGAGAAGGTGGCTTAGTGTTAGAGTGCTTGCCTTGCATGCATGAGGCCCTGAGTTCGATTCCTCAGCACCACATAAGCACAAAGAAAAAAAGCCGGGAGTGGCACTGTGGCTCAAGTGGTAGAGTGCTAGCCTTGAGCTGAAGAGCTGAGGGACAGCACCCAGGCTCAGAGTTCAGGCCCCACAACCGGACTCCCCCCCCAAAAAAAGAAATCTGAAAGTTTCTGGAATTTAACAAAAATGAACACAAAAATTACCAGCTCCTCTGGTATTTGCAGTATTTCAAGGAAAATACATAGCTCTGAGGATGTCCATCAAGCAACTGGGGAAATCTCAATTGAATATTTTAATTATGCACCTCAAGCTCCTTGAAAACAGGAACAAATTCAGACACAAAGCAGTACACAGAAACAAATAAAAAAATCAGAAATAACTAAATAAAGACAAAATAAAACATGGAAAGAATCAAAAACTCAGGGTTGGTTTTTTAAATAAATTAACAGACTTGAGAGACCCTTACCAAATCTGACTAAGAAGAGAACTTATATAGGTATATAGATAAAAAGCCAGCAGATTGTGAGATCTTTACTTTCTCTACAACACACAATGGCCTCATATCTCAAATATATTTAGAGCCCCAAAAGTTAAGCCCCCAAAAAAACAAATTCTCAAAGAACCAACAACCCTCTTAATAAGTGGGCTAAAGATTTAAAGACAGACTTCTCTGAAGAAGAAATATGCATGGCCAATAGACACATGAAGAAATATGCAACATCTAGCCATAAAAGAAATGCAAATCAAAGCAACATTGAGAATTTACTTCACCCCAGTTAGAATGACCATTATGAAGAAAACTAATAATAACATACTGGGCTTGTGGGGATGTGGCCAAAAAGGAACATTATTACACTACTGATGGAAATGTAAATTTGTTCAAATATTCTGTAAAGAAATATAGAGGTTCCTCAATAGAGCTCCCCATGACCCAGCAATGATGGATCAAGAAAATGTCGTATATATTCACAACAAAACACTATTCATCAGAATGAATGACATTGCCCCATTTGTAAGGAACTACTTGGAAAACATAATAAGTCAAACAAGCCAGACCCAAAGAATCATAGGCTACAGGTTTTCACTCATTTGGAAAAACTAGAATATGTCTAGGCTATTTACAATAGCTCAATAGCAATATGAATATCACCATATAAAAATGATGCTTATTGAAAGGAGCTCCAAAAAATGGATAAAAGATGATTGTATAGTTAACTCTTTTTACTTATTTCTATTTAGTTTTCACCCTTTGGTTTACTCTCTGTAGTAACTGTTTTTGTTTTCTCAACCCTTTGTCTTATACATGTTAATCTGATTTGGGGAAGGGAAGGGAAATCACAGAAATGGTGGGACAAAGATCAACCAAAGCACCAGTGATATACAGTAGACACTATGTTAGAAATGAACTTCACTACTTTGGGGGAGGGGGATGTCAGGGTTGGGGGAAGCAGGAAAAACTGAGGGAGGGATAGCACTGTTAAAAATATACTCATTACTTATGTAAATGTAACCCATCTCTCTATATATCACCTTCATAATATAAAATCCCACCAAAAACAATAAGAGAACTCACCCAAAGAGAGAAAATTAGAGGTAAAAATAAGACAACACAACAGATATAAGCAAAATTGAGAATGTTATAAGAGAGTACTTTGAAAACCTTATGCCAATAGCCTGGAGAATCCTGGAGAAATTGATGCTTTCCTATACACAATCTGAACCAAGTAGTTACACCTAAGAAGTAATGAAAATGAAATGCAATAAACCACTATCCATTCCAGAAAAATCTAGGACTGAATTAATTTACCATGAAATTAAGGCCTGAAAAGAACTTACAATACTCAAACCTATCTCTTCAATGGAATAGAACTGAAAATGGAATTATCAAACACATTCTTTAAAGCTAGAATTAGACTCTTCCCCAAATCACATGGGGACTCACCAAAGAAAAAGAACTATTAACCCAACTCTTTGGTAAGCATTGATGCTTTTTAATAAAATTCTCACCTAACAATTTCAGCAATTAACAAAAAAAAATCATATGGTACGATCAAATAGGATTCATCCTAGGATAAAATTGGATTCAATATACTTGTCAATAAACATAATACAAACCATCAGCAGAAGCAAGGACAAGAAATACATAATCGTCTATATGGATGTAGAAATAGCTTTTAAGAACCTCCAATAGCCCTTTATGACTAAAAGGTCTGAGAAACTAGGAATACATGGAACATTCCTCAGTATGTATGTGACAGAGATAATTAGCATTTACCAAATGGTGGAAGCATGAAGACATTAAAATCAGGAATGAGACAAGGATGTCCACTCTCTCTACTAGTCTTTAAAATGGTTGTGGACTTTCTAGCAAGAACAATAGGCAAGAGAAAAACATAAAGGAGATCCAAATAGGGGAAGTAAAACTATCCCTTTTCTCATATGTAATGATCCTGTATTTAATGGACCCTATAGCTTCCTCCCTCAAGTTAGTAAAGGTGATGCTAACTTTCAGTAATGTAGCAGGGTATAAAAACCACAAGAATCAGTATTATTTCTGTGTTACCAACAATGGGAAGATCCAGGCTGAAATCCAAAAAAACAACCTCATATGTATTAGTCTCAAAATAAAATCAAATCTAAACAAAACAACAACAATAACAACAAAACAAGGAATTAATTAATTTACCTAAAAATGTGAAGGGCCTCTACTGTGAAAATTTTAAAAATATAAAAAGGGAAATTGAAGGAGATTCAAGGAAATGGAAAGTCTTTCAATGCTCCAGGTTGGAAGAGTTAACATGGAGAAAAATGCAATATTGTCCCCAAATAATTGCCAATGCAATACACATGAAAATCCCAACAATATATTTCAATGCATTAGAGAAAGTAACCAAAATTTAATATGGAATTACAAAATTACACATAAAACAGAAGGCTTACAAATAAACTCATGGGCCTATAGTCATCATACACACACACACACACACACACACACACACACACACACACACACACACACACACACACACTGGAATTCCACTCCCCCGTGAGAAAGGATGACTTTTCACCAGTATTAAAGAAACTGAAAGGCTTGAAAAAATTATACTAAAAGAAAAGAGAAAGGAATGCAGGCTCAGAACAATATAGGTTTCATGGATTCATTCATTTATGATAGCTAGAAGGTGCCCACAATTCTACAAGTAAACAAGACAGATTCTACCTCATCCCAGTTAGAATGGCCATTATCAAGAAAACAAACAATAGCAAATGCTGGCATGGATGTAGCCAATTGGGAACTCTATTACACTGTTGGTGGAAATTAAACTTGTTCAACCACTCTGGAATGCAGTATGGAATTTCCCGAAGAGACTAAATGTAGATATCCCTTAAGATCCAGTAATTCCCTCAATGGCAGTAATCCAAAAAATAACAACAAGCTCGCATGAAAGCTACCAGCATACCCATGTTCAGGGCCCAGGCCCAGAGTTCAAGGACTGGAAAAAAAGTTACTACTAATGGTATTTGTTTCCTCAAATATGAATCTTTTGACAAAAGATACCAAATCATTTTATTTTCAGTATCTAGGTTAGGACTTAAAGGTAGTGGGTGATAAAATGGCTTATTTGTTGAATGTTAGGATAAAATGTAGGCAGTCCGAGAAAGGGGGGATTTTTGTAGTTGTGGTCGAGTGGCTTGAAACCTGGGCTTGGGCACTGTCCCTCAGCTATTCAACTCAAGTTGAGTGCTCTACCTCTCGAGCAACAGTGCCACTTCTGGTTTTCTGGTGGTTAAAAGAGATAAGAGTCTCAGGGATGTTCCTGCCCAGGCTGGCTTTGAACCACCATCCTCAGATCTCAACTTCCTCAGCAGCTAGGATTACAGCTGTGAGCCACTGGCACCAGACTAAAAATGGGAGATTTTTAGAAAAGAAAATGCACCTCTTCATCTGTATCTAAATCTCAGATATCCCTATTACAACACTTTCAACTCAATTCATCAGACTTTTGTAAATTTCTTCTTTTCCTTCATGTGGGAATACTGCAGTCAATATCAACTCAGCTGTGGGACTGGATCAATTGAATGGTAATAGCTAGCACCTAAATCAAGAACTGTTACAGCAAAACAAACGAATCCCTCAGTTGGAATAATTGTTTTCCCTTTTTCTTACAAATTTGTGCTTGATTAATTCATATTGTGATATTGGAACTCCTAACAGAGTGGTGACATTTTCTTTCTCTTCAACCATCTCCCACATGTGGTCAAATATTTAAGAATTCAAAGATTTCTATTGATAATTGATTAAGATGACCTCTAAGAAAATATGCATTTCTGGAATTTGGTCTTCTGTCTTGCTTTTGTTTTTTAAATTTATATTTTTTATTGTGAAAATACTGTACAGAGGAGTTACAATTACATGGGAAAGATAATGAGTATATTTCTTATCAAGCATTGTAGCCTCCTCCTTTGTTTCCCCTTCCAATCCCTTCCCAGCCTCACCCCCCCCAATACCCCCCCCAAAGTTGTAAAGTTCGTTTTTGACATGACAATTTGTACATCTCATTGTTGCAAGGGATCCACCTGTATCCTTATTGAAACGACTTGTTTTTCCCCTTCCCCTCAACAAATTATACCGACATCCAATACAGTGAAAGCAGGGGTTATACTGTGGGGGAGAGACATACAAAGCAGCAAAGAAATAATCTTATAAATGTGTTAGAACCAAAGGCATGACAGAAAAAAAAATTTGAATACATATCTTAGGGTTCATTTTCCTAACATAACCTTATCTGACCTTTTCTGCTTGACTCAGACATATACTAGATACTGCAAATAAGGGAAACCATGGGACCTATGTTTCTTTGGGCTTGGCTTAATTCCCTTAATATAATTTTTCCAAGCCTTTCCATTTCCTAACAAATGGGGCAATGTCATTCTTTCTGATAGAGGCACAGAATTACATTGTGTATATATACCACATTTTCTTGATCCATTCATCTACTGAGGGGAATCTAGGTTGGTTCCAGATCTTAGCTATGGTAAATAATGCTGCAATAAACATAGTTGTGTTGGTCGCTTTAGTGTGGTCTTGTTTGTAAACATTTGGGTAAATGCCCCAAAGTGGGATTAATGGGCCATAGGGGAGCTCTATGTGGAGTCTTTCGAGGAACCTCCATACTACTTTTCAAAGTGGTTGAACAAGTTTACACTCCCACCCACAATGAAGTAATGTTCCCTTCTGTACACATCCCCTCCAGGATCTGTTGTTATTAGAATTCTTGATTTTTGCCATTCTAACGGGGGTGAGGAGGTATCTTAATGTTGTTTTGATTTGCATTTCTTTTTGGGCTAGAGAGGCTGAGCATTTCTTAATGTGTCTATTTGCCATCCTTCTTTCTTCTTCAGAGAAGTTTCTCTTTAAGTCTTTAGCCCACTTATTTATTGGGCAGTTGTTTCTTTGAAGATTTGTTGTTTGGGGAATTAATATTTTTAGTTCCAAGTATATTTTAGATATGAGACCCTTGTCTGTTGTATGGCTAGTGAAGATCTTCTCCCAATCCGTGGGCTTTCTATTGAACTTGCTAGCTATGTCCTTTGCCATGCAGAATCTCTGCAACTTCATGTAATCCCATTTGTCCAACCTTTCTTTGATTTGTTTTGTTTCCGGGTCTCTATTAAGAAAATTTTGGCCTGTGCCTAGGAGACCTAGGGTTTCTCCTATTCCATCCTGTAATGTTTTCAGAGTGTCTTCTTTGACTCTGAGGTCTTTGATCCATTTGGAGTTGATTTCTGTCTTGTTTTTACATGCATAAGTTTTCTATGATTTATTTGTTCTACAAGGAATTCTACTTTCTAATCTTTGTGTGACCAATTTTAGTTCTCTCTGATCAGTCTTTCTGACTCTCTCTCTCTCTGGAGTCTCATTTCAGTCTGCCTCATCAAAAATATGTTAGTTATCAGCTAAATGGCTCTCACCTTCTGTTTTTTGCCTCCCTTCATGTAGGCTGTTATAGCAGCCCTCACTGGCTGTGCTAACTGGAGGTTTTTTTGTTTGGTTGATTTGTGTGTGTGTGTGTGTGTGTGTGTGTGTGTGTGTGTGTGTTGTTTTAAAGGTCTAGGATTACTATTCAACGTAGTAGCTTCTCTGGGCCCCAGTCATCCCTTGGCCTAACTAACTAAATTCCTATTTTAATTCTCTCAAAATGAAGCAATCTGGCATCCTTGCAAAGACATCAAAAATCCTCTGTAATAATCCACTTACAGAAATGGTCTATCAGATGGTTTTTCAAGGCTTACTGTAAAAAAATGTTCATTTCCAAGTCACTACCATAAAGCAGATCACATCCCTGAGAGCAGACTTTTGGAAGGAAGTTTGCCCTTCCTTCTTTCTCTTATGATAGATCAAACCATAATATTCTGCAGTTGTGGCCAGCCTGGAGCATATTTTCACAAGCATATTCTGTAGTGTAAAAGAGGACCAACTATCAAAACAAAGGTGAAAATACTTGTCTACTTCAGACTGATTTATCTTGCTTATATTTGTTGTTATTCTCATTACTTCAAACACATGGATAAATTATATTGGAATTAGACAAGTGGCAAAGTATTAATGGAATAAATATACAGTTTACTTTCATATATCCAATATTTAACCCATTATGGAAAATTAAATCCAATTATAGAAACAATGTCAGGAATATAAAATAAGCCTCAATACATATAATCTGGCACTCATACACCATCATCTACTCATAAATTCAGTCTGTCTATAAATATTTATTTTGTACAAAATAATAAAAATTTATTTAATGAATATGACTTTTAAGTATCATCTGAAATATTCCTCATGTATATAATTATATATACTTATATAGATACCATCTAGACAGGAATTTAACATGTATGTAAAAATAAAATTTCCACAATTTAAGCTAGTTGAGAGGAGTCATACCCTCGTGTATTGTGTGGTGTGAATTTTTCCACAATGCTGAACCCTTCTACCTAATACCAAGAGTTATTATGTGCAATAAATTATTATGAGAAATAATTTATTATTTGATGTTAAATGAGTGCTAGGTGTAGAATACACTTTGAATTATTACATTAATTCACAGAAATGAAACAATAATGATATATTATTTGTTTAAATTCTAAAGCTTCTCAAATTTACAATTCATGAAATATATTATTAAAGTTAGTTTCACATTATTCTTTTGTTAAAATTTTTTATTAAACATTCAATATTGAGAAATCAATAGTAAGTAACTTACTATTAATATGATATACTATTAAACTGTGATTTGAATTATAGTTCTAACTAATTGTGATGTAAACAACATTTAATAGAATTATGGGTAATACTTTTTAAACTTACCAGTTTGTTTTTTGTTTCCTAATTGTGTCATTTGTTATTCTTGGTCCAAGTCATCTCTTCACCTTGCTTAGTATTCTATTTTATCTCTATGGGTTTGCTGATGTTGCATTCTGTTTTCCTTTTTAGTGACTGACATGAGGCTTAAAATCTGTATGCTAGTTTATTACTTGCTATGTTAATATAAAATTACTGCTCTCCAAACTGTTCTACTCTACTCTACTACATACAGTATTTCCCCTCTCCCATCTCCTGTGTTGCTGCTTTCATATATTTTATTTTATTTATATTTATATTTTATTGTCAAGGTAATGTACAGTGGGGCTTTAGCTCTAAAAGTAAGTTAATGAACTCATTTCTTTTCAAACTTGTTATCCCTTCTCCAATTTTTCTCCCTCTTCACTCCCAACACCCCCAAGATTATTTCTAACATATTGTCTTGTGAATACCACTGTTGCATAGGTTCCCCCTCTGTCCTTTGTCTCACCATTTTGTTTTTTCCCGTACCATTCCATAGTTCATATCAACATATTTACAATACCCAGGGTATCAAAATCAAAATACAGTGACTACAGGGGATAATGCATAGGTGGGAAAACACAAAGGATAAAAAGAATTCACCTAGAACATTAAGAACACCAACAAAGAACATGTCTTGTAGTTCATTTCACATGGAATCACCTTATATGCTGATATGTACTTACTTATTGAGCTATTCTGCTCATCTACAAAGATTATACTTGATGTACACAATAATGCTCCCCTATTACCCAGTAATCCAACTTCTGGGCATTTAACTAGGAGACCCAAAACAAGGCCACACTAAAGCTACCAGAACAATTATCTTTATCACAGTAGTATTCACCAGAGATAAGATAAGGAATCAACCCAGATGGCCCTCAGTAGATGAATGGATCAAGAAAATGGGACACACACACAGATACACACACATGGAATACTATGTTTATTTTAGAAAGAAAGATATCACTTCATTTGTAAGGAAATGGAAGATCTTGGAAAAAATCATATTAAGTGAAGTAAGCCAGACTTAAAGAAACATAGGTCCTATGGTTTCCTTTATTTGTAATAATTAGTTTACATCAAGGATAATCTCATGCATTTTAATTTGACATTTTGTTCTATGTTGAGCATGCATCATTATTGCTATATTGTTTGTTATAATTTCTGCAAACAAGCAGGTATTTAAAGAATTACATTCATCCAAACCATTACTGAAGGAAAAACAACTAAAAAAGCAATCCCTACTAGGAAGAACAACTCCTACTTACTTAGCTTCATTCCTATGTAAAGCCAGTGTTGTCCCCTGTATCCTCATATGGTACATCAAAATTCTATACCTGGTCATCCTGTATATCTACTATCTTCTACATTGTGACCTAAATGCCCAGCAATTCCACTCTGCTTTACTTTTTAAAAAGATTTCTCTCTTAATATTTGAGGTTTTTAAGAGAGAGAGAGAGAGAGTGTGTGTGTATGTGTGTGTGTGTGTGTGTGTGTGTGTGTTTACAAAGAGCAGAGGACAACATTATTCTTCAATTAGAATACATCTTTCAGGTTATTGTAAGTTGTGGCTAATGCGAGAAGTCTTTTGCTATTTTAAGGATGAAACAGAAAAACATGATTGTGCATGTACCACAGTTGCTTTATTAGTGTATAGTTGAACACTGAACTTCGATTTATATCTTGGCTGTTGTGAATAATGTGAATGACAATGAACTACAGAATATTTACGAGTCACCCAGAGAGAAATAATCACATGATTGGTGGGTCAGATGATATTTCAACTTTGCATTTATTTTTCTTTATTTTCTTTTTCTTTCTTTTTTTTTTTTTTTGTCGGTCGTGGAGCTTAAACTCTGGGACTGGGCGATGTCCCTCAGTTTCTCAGCTCAAGGCTAGTGCTCTACCACTTGAGCCACAGCATCACTTCTGGTTTTCTGAGTGTTTATTGGAGGTAAGATTTTCACAGACTTTCCTGCCGGGGCTGGCTTTGAACCACAATCATCAGACCACAGCCTCTTTGGAAAACTGCATACTATTTTCGACTATTTTCTACTAACCTCTATTTTGACCAAGAGTGTAGAAAATTTCCTTTTCTCCACACTCTCATCAACATTCTTAGCTTTTGTTCAAAAGGTAATAAAGGGCAGATTTTCACTCTCTGCAATACCCCCCAGTGTTGCTTTAGACTTAAATCCAACCTCCTAAAGATTTGGAATTACAAGTCTTTACCACCACACCTGGTTCCTTTGATTTTTTTTCGATGAGTTATAATAGTTATGAAGTAGTATCATAGTAATTTTTTAATTTTTATTTTTTATTGTGAAACTACTGTACAGAGGGGCTACAATTATATGGGCAAGATAATGAGTACATTTATTTTCAAGCATTGTACCCTTCTCCTTTGTTTCCCCTTCCCATCCCATTACATCCTCTCCCCTCACCCCCCACCCAATCTTCCACATACACACCCACCAAAGTTGTAAAGTTCTTTTTCGACATAACGACTTGTACTTCTCATTGTGGCTTTGGGTCGACCTGTATCCCTATTTAAACGACTGGTTTTTCCCCTTCCCCTCCACAAATTATACTGACATCAAATACAGTGAAAGCAGGGGTTATACTGTGGGAGAGGAGCATACAAAGCAACAAAGAAATAATCTTATAAATGTGTTAGGAACAATATCATGAAAGAAAAAAAAACAGTTCAATACATATCTTAGGGTTCATTTCCCTAACATCACCTTATCTGACCTTTTCTGCTTGACTCAGACATATACTAGATATTGCAAATAAAGGAAACCAAGGGACCTACGTTTCTTTGGGCCTGTCTTGCTTCACTAAATATAATTTTTTCCAAGCCTTTCCATTTCCTAACAAATGGGGCAATGTCATTCTTTCTGATGGAGGCATAGAATTACATTGTGTATATATACCACATTTTCTTGATCCATTCATCTACTGAGGGGAATCTGGATTGGTTCCCTATCTTAGCTGTAGTAAATAATGCTGCAATAAACATAGTTGTGCTGGTAGCTTTAGTGTGGTCTTGTTTGTAAACATTTGGGTAAATGCTCCAAAGTGGGATTAATGGGCCATAGGGGAGATCTATGTGGAGTCTTTTGAGGAACCTCCATACTACTTTCCAAAGTGGTTGAACAAGTTTACACTCCCACCCAAAATGAAGTAAATTCCCTTCTGTCCACATCCCCTCCAGCATCTGTTGTTAATAGAGTTCTTTATTTTAGCAATTCTAACTGGTGTGAGGTGTTATATCAATGTTGTTTTGATTTGCATTTCTTTTATTGCTAGGGAGGTTGAGCTTTTCTTCATGTGTCTATTTGCCATTCTTCTTTCCTCTTCAGAGAAGTTTCTCTTTAAATATTTAGCCCACTTATATATCGGGCAATTGTTTCTTTGAGGATTTGTTGTTGGAGGATTTAATTTTTTTAATTCCAAGTATATTTTAGATATGAGACCCTTGTCTGTTGTATTGCTAGTGATTATCTTCTCCTAATTTGTGGGCTTTCTATTGATCTTGCTAGCTATGTCATTTGCCATGCAGAAACTCTGCAACTTCATGAAATCCCATTTGTCCAACCTTTATTTGATTTGTTGTGTTTCTGGGTCACTATTAAAAGAAAATTTCGGCCTGCGCCAAGGAGACCCTACGGTTTCTCCTATTTCATCCTTTAAAGTTTTCAGAGTGTCTGCTTTGACTCTGAGGTCTTTGATCCATTTGGAGTTGATTCTGGTGTTGGGTGATGTATAAGGATCTTGGTTTAGTTTTCTCCAAATTGTTAACCAATTTTGCCAGCACCATTTACTGAAGAGGTTGTCTTTCTTCCATTCTACTTTTTTAGCTCCCTTATCAAAAATTAGATGGCTATAGGTCTGTAGGTTCATTTCTGGGTTTTCAATTTATTCCATTGGTCCTGAAGTCTGTTCTTGTGCCAGTACCTAGCTGTTTTGATTACTATGGCTTTATAGTAGAGTTTGAATTTTGGTATTGATATTCCTCCAGCAGTGTTCTCTCTGTTGAGGATCATTTTTGCTATTTTTGATCTTTTATTGTTCCATATGAATTTTTGGATTGCCTCTTCTATTTCCTTGAGGAATGAGTTTTGAATTTTGATGGGTATCTCATTGAATTTGTAGATAGCCTTGGGAAGTATTGCCATTTTCACGATGCTGATCATTCCAGTCCAGGAGCATGGGAGTTTTTGCCACTTTCTAAGTTCTGTTTTGATATCCTTTTTCAAGTTTTTAAAGTTTTCATCATAGAGGTCCTTCACTTCTTTGCTTAAGTTAATTCCTATGTATTTTATGTTTTGTGGGGCTATTACGAATGGAGTTGCTTTCCTACATTCAGCCACACTTTCCTCATTTTTGGCATTCAGAAAAGCCATTGATTTTTGAGGGTTAATTTTATACCCTGCTATTTTGCCAAATTTTGAATCAGCCTGAGTAATTTGGGAGTGGAGTCTATGGGATTCTTGAAATACAAGATCATGTCATTTGCAAAGAGGGAGTATTTACTTCTTCTTAGGCTGTTTGGATCCCTTTTATGTTTGCATCTTATCTTGTTGCTGTAGCTAGGCATTCTAATACTAGGTTGAAGAGAAGTGGAGAGAGTGGACGTCCTTGTCTTGTATCTCAGTTAAGAGGAAATGGCTTTAGTTTTTCAATATTAAGTGTAATGCTGTATTAAGGAATTATTATTGTATTAAGGAATGTTCATGGATTCCTAATTTTTCCAAAATCTTCATCATAAAGGGGTGCTGGATCTTCTCAAATGCTTTTTCTGCATCGATTGAGATAACCATGTGGTTCTTAACCTTGCTCCTATTGATGTGATGAATTATGTTAATTGATTTGCGTATTTTGAAGCAGCTTTGCATCCCTGAAATGAATCCTGTTTGATCATGGTGTATGATTTTTTGGATGAACTGTTGAAGTGGATTGGCCAAAATTTTGTTGAGAAGTTTTACATCAATGTTCATCAAAGAAATGTGTCTGTAGTCCTCTTTCTTGATGAGTCCCTGCCTGGATTTGGGATGAGGGATAAGATAGCTTCATAGAATGTGTTTGGTAGTGAACTTTCTCTTTCAATTTCATTGGAGAATTGGAGGAGTATTGGTGTGAGCTCTGCTTTGAAGGCCTGGTAGAATTCTGCTGTAAAACCATCTGGTCCTGGACTTTTCTTAGATGGGAGGTCTCTTATAGCTATTTCTATTTCAATGCTGGTCTGGACCTTTAAGGATGGTTTCACTCATCTTGGTTAAATTTTGGCATGTCAATATTTGCTAGGAAAAGGTCCCCATTTCTGCCAAGTTCTCAAACTTATTAGCATAAATTTTTGGGAAGTATTCCCTTTTAATTTTCTTTTTTTTAATAATTTTTAAAAAGAGATTTCTTGTTTCTTCTTTATTTTTTTATTTTTTATTTATTTTATTTTATTTTATTTGTGAAAATACTACAGAGGGGTTACAATTGAATGGGCAGGATAATGCACACATTTCTTACAAAACATTGCAGCCTCCTCCTTTGTTTACCATTCACCTCCCTTCCCAGCCTCCCCCCTCCACCCCCACCGACATTGTAAAGCTCGTTTTTGACATGACAATTTGTACTTCTCATTGTTGCAACAGGTCCACCTGAATCCTTAAACGGCTTGTTTTTCCCCATCTCCTCCACAAGTTATACTGACATCAAATATATTGAAAACGGGGAATATACTGTGGGGGAGAGACATACAAAGCAACAAAGAAATAATATTATAAATGCGTTAGAAACACATGCATGAAAGAAAAAAAACCATTAAAATACCTATCTAAGGGTTCATTTTCCTAACATCACATTATCTGACTTTTTCCGCTTGACTCATACATATACTAGATATTGCAAATAAGGGAAACCAAGGGACCTATGCTTCTTTGGACCTGGCTAACTTCACTTAATATAATTTTTTCCAAGTTTTTCCATTTCCTAACAAATGGAGCAATGTCATTCTTTCTGATGGAGGCATAGAATTCCATTGTATATATATATCACATTTTCTTGATCCATTCATCTACTGAAGGGCATCTGGGTTGGTTCCACATCTTAGCTATGGTAAATAATGCTGCAATAAACATAGTTGTGCTGGTCGCTTTAGTGTGGTCTTGTTTGTAAACATTTGGGTAAATGCCCAAAAGTGGGATTGCTGGGTCATAGGGGAGGTCTATGTGAAGTCTTTTGAGGAACCTCCATACTGCTTTCCAAAGTGGTTGAACAAGTTTACATTCCCACCAACAATGAAGTAAGGTTCCCTTTTGTCCACTTCCCCTCCAGCATCTGTTGTTAGAGTTCTTGATTTTTGCCATTCTAACTGGAGTGAGGTAGTATCTCAAAGTTGCTTTGATTTGCATTTCTTTTATGGCTAGGGAGATTGAGCATTTCTTCATGTGTCTATTGGCCATCCTTCTTTCTTCTTCAGAGAAGTTTCTCTTTAAGTCTTTAGCCCACTTATTTATTGGGCAGTTGTTTCTTTGAGGATTTGTTGTTGGGGGATTTAATTTTTTGAGTTCCTAGTATATTTTAGATATGAGACCCTTGTCCGTTGTATGGCTAGTAAAGATCTTCTCCCAATCCGTGGGCTTTCTATTGATCTTGCTAGCTATGTCCTCTGCCATGCAGAAGCTCTACAACTTTATGCAATCCCATTTGTCCAATCTTTCTTTGATTTGTTGTGTTTCCGGGTCTGTATTCAGAAAATTTCGGCCTGAGCCAAGGAGACCTAGGGTTTCTCCTATTCCATCCTGTAATGTTTTCAGAGTGTCTGCTTTGACTTCGAGGTCTTTGATCCATTTGGAGTTAATTCTTGTGTAGGGTGATATATAAGGATCTAGCTTTAGTTTTCTACATCTAGTTAACCAATTTTGCCAACACCATTTACTGAAGAGGCTGTCTTTCTTCCATTCTATTGTTTTAGCTCCCTTATCAAAAATTAGATGGCCATAGATCTGTGGGTTCATTTCTGGGTTTTCAATTCTATTCCATTGGTCCTGAGGTCTGTTCGTATGCCAATACCAAGCTGTTTTGATTACTATGGCTTTGTAGTAGAGTTTGAAATTTGGTATTGATATTCCTCCAGCAGTGTTCTTTCCGTTGAGGAGCGTTTTTGCTATTCGGGGTCTTTTGTTGTTCCATATGAATTTTTGGATTGCCTCTTCTATTTCCTTGAAGAATGAGGTTAGAATTTTGATAGGTATTGCGTTGAATTTGTAGATAGCCTTGGGAAGTATTGCCATTTTCACGATGTTAATCTTTCCAATCCAGGAGCATGGGAGGTTTTGCCATTTTTAAATTCTTTGTTGATTTCCTTTTTCAAGATTTTAAAGTTTTCATCATAAAGGTCCTTCACTTCTTTGGTTAAGTTAATTCCTAGGTATTTTATTTGTTGTTCGGCTATTACAAATGGAGTTGCTTTACTAATTTCAGCCACACTTTTCTCATTGTTGGCATACAGAAAAGCCATTGATTTTTGGGGGTTAATTTTATAACCTGATACTTTGCCAAAGTTTTGAATCAGCTTGAGTAATTTGGGAGTGGAGTCTATGGGATTCTTTAAATACAAGATCATGTCATCTGCAAAGAGGGAGAGTTGTATTTCTTCTTTCCCTATTTGGATCCCCTTTATGTCTGCATCTTGTCTTATTGCTGTAGCTAGGCATTCTAATACTAGATTGAGGAGAAGTGGAGAGAATGGACATCCTTGTCTTGTTCCTGAGTTAAGAGGAAATGGTTTTATTTTTTCACCATTGAGTATAATGCTGGCTGTAGGTTTGTCATATATAGCCTTTATTGTATTGAGGAATGATCCATGGATGCCTAATTTTTCCAAAACTTTCATTATGAAGGGGTGTTGGTTCTTGTCGAATGCTTTTTCTGCATCTATTGAGATAACCATGTGCATCAATGTTCATCAAAGAAATGGGTCTATAGTTCTCTTTCTTTGATGAGTCCCTGCCTGGTTTTGGGATGAGGGTTATGATGGCTTCATAGAATGTGTTCCGTAGTGAGCTTTCTCTTTCAATTTCATTGACGAGTTGGAGGAGTATTGGTGTGAGCTCTGCTTTGAAGGCCTTGTAAAATTCCGCTGTAAAACCATCTGGTCCTGGACTTTTCTTAGCTGGGAGGTCCCTTATTGCTGTTTCTATTTCAATGCTTGATATGGGCCTGTTAAGATGGTTTAACTCATCTTGGTTTAGTTTTGGCATGTCAATATTTGCTAGGAAAAGGTCCATTTCTGTCAAGTTCTCAAACTTATTAGCATAAAGTTTTGAGAAATATTCCCTTATAATGTTCTGAATCTTGGTTTTTCTGTGGTGATGTTTCCATTCTCATCTCTGAGTTTATTAATTTGGGTGTGTTCTCTTCTCATTCTGATAAGATTTGCTAAGGGTCTGTCAATTTTGTTAAGTTTTTCGAAGAACCAACTCTTTGTTTTGTTGATTCTTTCTATAGTTTTTTTGGATTCTAATTCATTTAATTCTGATTTAATTTTAATTATTTCTTTCTGCCTACTGGATTGGGGTTTATCTTGCTGCTCTTTTTCAAGGAGGTTTAGATGTGTCATTAAATTGTTTGTTTCAGATCTCTCCAATTTGTTGATGTAGGAGCTCAGAGCTATAAACTTGCCTCTGAGTACTGCCTTTGCTGTGTCCCAGAGGAGCTGGTAGTTTGTGTGTTCATTTTTTTTGAATAGCATGAACATTTGAATTTTCTTTCTAATCTCTTCCATGACCCACTCATGATTCAGCAGTGTGTTGTTCAGCCTCCATGTGATACTGGAATTTCTTTGGTGGCTTTTGGTGTTGAGTTCTAATTTTATTCCCTTGTGGTCAGAGAGAATGTAAGGTATAACTTCAATGTTTCTGAATTTAGACAAGTTTGCTTTGTGGCCTAAAATGTGGTCTATTTTAGAAAACGTTCCATGTGCTGCTGAGAAAAACGTGTATTCTGATGCTGCTGGATGAAATGTTCGGTAGATGTCTGTTAAGTCTAGTTGATCTATGCAGCTGTTTAGATCTGCGGTTTCTCTGTTGAGTTTTTGCCGAGTTGATCTATCTAGTGGGGTGAGTGGTGTGTTAAAATACTCAAAAATTAATGTCTTTGGATCTATATGGGATTTGAGGGAAAGTAGTGTTTCTTTGATAAATTTGTGTGCTCCATTGTTTGTCGAGTAGATATTCAGAATTGTAATATCCTCCTGAAAGAGAGATCCCTTAATTAGTATGTAGCGACCTTCTTTATCTCTTCTCACGAATTTTAATTTGAAGTCTATTTAATCTGATATTAGGTTTCAAACTCCCGCCTGTTTATGGGGGCCGTTTGCTTGGTAGATTTTGTTCCAACCTTTAACATTGAAAATGTGTTTGTTTTTACGGGCAAGATGTGACTCCTGAAGACAGCAGATAGAAGAGTCTTGTTTTTTTTATCCAACTAGACAGTCTATGTCGCTTAATTGGAGAGTTCAGTCCTTTAACGTTAAGAGAAAGGACTGAGAGTTATTTGGGAGTTCCTGCCATGTTATCCACCTTCTTGGGGGCAGCGAAACTGGGTTCTTCCTATGGTTCTTTGTTTCTCATTTTGGGTGCAGTTTCTTGGCCTTTATTGTGGTCTTGTTGGTTTTCTATGTGTAGGACATCTTTAAGAATCTTTTGAAGGGCTGGTTTGGTGGAGATGTATTGTTTCAATTTTTCTTTGCTATGGAAGGTTTTTATTTGGCCTTCAGTTATGAAGGAAAGTTTAGCTGGGTACAGTATTCTTGGTTGATAGTTGTTTGTTTTTAGGGCATGGCATACATCATTCCAGGCTCTTTTTGCTTTGATTATCTCTGCTGAGAAATCTGAGGTGATTCTAATTGGTTTCCCTTTATAGGTGATTAACCTTTTCTCCCTGACAGCTTTAAGGATCTTTTCCTTGGTCTGAGTTGATCCTATGTGGATTATAATGTGATGGTGGGATGTCAGATTCTGGTCTGGTCTATTTGGGGTTCTAAAAGCTTCTTGTATCTGAATAGGCCTATCTTTTTGTATGTTTGGGATGTTCTCTGCTAGGATCCTGTTAAACAAATTTCCTAGACCATTAACTTCTGTTTCTAGGTGCTCCTCTACACCCATTATCCTTAGATTAGGCCTTCTGATGGTGTCTTCCAAGTGTTGGATAGATCTATCATATTTCTTGGACTTGTCTGGGATGGTTGTATGTTCTTTCTCTATAATTTCTAGGCTGTCTTCAATCCCCGAGATTCGATCTTCTGCATGGTCTAACCTGCTCTCAAGGCTTTCTGCTTGGTTTTTCATTTCTTTTCCTTCTAATTGGTCAGCTTTGATGGCTTCAAATTCTTCGTTGAAGCTTTGTTTTAGATCCTGTATGGACTTCTTTACTTCCTTAATTTGGTGTTCAGTGTTTATTCTCAAATCACTTAGGTGATTGTTTATGGTTTCCTTGGTCTCCCTGACATCCTTCAGCTCTTCCTTAATGGATTCCATGAATGCCTTTAGTGATCTTTGTGTATTCTCATCCTGCTCTCTCAATTCCTTTATTTCTCTTTGGTTAGCTTCCTCACTTTCATGCCATTTGTGAAGTTCTCTTTGAGTGGTCTCATGCTGCTCATGCAATTCCTGTATCAGTTTTAGAGTAGCTTCCTCACGCTCATGATATTCCGGTATTAACCTTTGGTTTTCCTCCTCTCTCTCCTTATCATGCTCATATAGATTCCTTTGTATGTTTTCAATCTTTTCCAGTATTGACCTTTCTTTTGCCTCCTCTCTCTCTCTATCACGCTCATACAAACTCCTTTTGTATGTTTTCCATCTTTTCATTTACCATGTTTGCCAGTAGTGTTTGTAGAGCTATTTGAGAACTCTTCTCTGGATTATTCATTATCTGTCCTGTCCCATGATTGTCATGAGTTCAACAGATATACCCATTCAACATCAAACAACTATCTAATAATGGGCTACAAACCGCAAAGTAGAATTTGGAAAACCAGAAATTATTAGTTTTAGGGAGACATGTGGGTAAAAATAGGAAAAGAGAAATATGGGAAGGAACAGGGAGAGTTTACTTAACTAAGTCCTAATAGCAAAGTGGGAAAGAGGTTGGATAGGATAAAAGTAGAGAGAGAAAAAAAGAAGAAAGAGAAAGAGAAAAAAGAGACAAGAAAAAATAGAAAAGCAAAAATAAAAAAATAAAAAGTGTAATGATTAAAAATATGCAGATTGAAAATGAAATATTCAGAGAAGAACATGGGTATAATGAGAGAACGGGAGGGATATAAAGGAGACATGAAAACCTTAAAAATAAAAATACTTAAAATATTATATAGGTATAAAGAGGTAATACTGCTAGGAATTTAAGTCTAAGAGGCTTTGAATTGAGTAATAAATTTGTGGATTAAATGTGTACACAATGGGGGATAAAGTCTAATAATCGACTATGGTATATCTGAGGATGTGCAGAACAACAATTAAGTCACACAAAGAAGAGCAAAAGAGCAGAAAAGGTGAAAAAAATGAGCAAAAAAGAAAAAAAATCAGACATTCAGTAGAGCTAAACAAAAAACAAAAATATTTTTTGAAAAGAAAGAACAAAAAAAAGAAAAACGCACACACACATATACCCCTAAAATAAAAATTATAAGAGGAAGAGAAAAAAGTTACTAGTATAGAATTTTTTTTCAAAATGGTAAAAATTAAAAATTAAAAAAAAAAGTTTTAGAAGAAAAATATTTTTATAAAAGGAACCAAAAAAAAAAGAAGAAGAAGAAACAGAGAAAAAACAAGTTCTTTGATTTTTTTGGGAGTGGTGGGAAGATCTTTTATATCCCTTGTGTCCATAACCAGCCTCTTGTTGGAGTCTCTGGTCTGCTTGTGGTATTTGATTTTCCTGTGGCTTCTTAAGTTGTTGGTTTCTTAAGCAGTTTGTTTGAACAGGCAGAAAAATGCTATGTGTACAAAATATTTTGTGATCCTCTCCCCTGGCTAGTTCAATGGGAGGGAGATCTGCTTTGAGTATCACAAAAGAGGGAGATGGCTTTTTCCTCATGTTTGTAGATGCTCTGATGAGGCTAGGTTCTGGGTAGAGTTGAGGCCTTTCAGCAAACAGTAGCTTTTCCCTGAGGAGACTTTGTGAGAGACTCACAGAGCCCAGCCTCGAGCCACTCTCAGGGTTTATGTTTACTGAATTTCAATGGATTGTCCATGCTGCTAAAGAGAGGGGCAGCCTCTGGCTCTGATTACCCAGTGAAGAAACCCACTCCTGGGGCTGGCGGCCCGAGCTGGATGACTTTTCCCTAGATGGAGCTGAGTTTGCCATGTCACTTTAGGATCTTGTGACCTGCTAAATGACTCTAGTTTTCTTCCAAGGCCTGTGTTTGAGCTAGCAGGTCAGCCAAGCTTTGTCAGTATCAAACATGGAGATCTCCTGTAATGGCGGGGACGGGTGGCCTTCCCTCCTCTGCTCCCTGAGAAGGAGTGAGGACGTTAGGCTTCTACTCACACCGCATTTTGGTTCCTGGGTCATCTCTGGTCTGTGAACTGCAGGATGAAGATGTCTGCTCCTTGTCGGTTCTTGTTGGTGTTCAGTAGAATACACTCGCGCGCCATGTCTGGCTCCTTTGTCCTGGACTCTCTGTGTTGCAGGTATGGCGGCTATTGCCACCTCCACCACCACTGTAGCCCGCAGTGGCGGCTGCTAGCAAGTGCTCAGATCTGCCTCCTTGCCTGATTTTCCCTCTCTGGCCTAACTCTCTGAACTGTGATGGTACACTTGGTGTGTTTCTCTGGCTTAAGTCTGTTCGCTGGAACTCTAAAACTCCTTTCTCTCTCTGGCCTGACTCTCTGTCCTGTGATGGCACACTTGGTGTGATTCTCTGGCTTAGGAATGTTCACTGGAACTCTAAAGCTGCTTTCTATGCGAGAGCTTGTTTAGATTCCAGCTTCTCCTCCGCCATCTTCCCAGAAAGAAAGGTTGGACAAATGGGATTGTATGAAGTTGCAGAACTTCTGCATGGCAAAGGACATAGCTAGCAAGATCAACAGAAAGCATACAGATTGGGAGAAGATCTTCACTAGCCATACAACAGACAAGGGTCTCATATCTAAAATATACTTGGAACTCAAAAAATTAAATCCCCCAACAACAAATCCTCAAAGAAACAACTGCCCAATAAATAAGTGGGCTAAAGACTTGAAGAGAAACTTCTCTGAAGAAGAAAGAAGGATGGCCAATTGACACAGGAAGAAAAATGCTCAATCTCCCTAGCCATAAAAGAAATGCAAATCAAAACAACATTGAGATACCACCTCATCCCAGTTAGAATGGCTATAATCAAGAACTCTAACAACAACAGATGTAGGAGGGGATGTGGACAGAAGGGAACCTTACTGCATTGTTGGTGGGAGTGTAAACTTGTTCAACTACTTTGGAAAGCAGTATGAAGGTTCGTGAAAAGACTTCACATAGACCTCCCCTATGACCCAGCAATCCCACTTTTGGGCATTTACCCAAATGTTTACAAACAAGACCACACTAAAGCGACCAGCACAACTATGTTTATTGCAGCATTATTTACCATAGCTAAGATATGGAACCAACCCAGATGCCCCTCAGTAGATGAATGGATCAAGAAAATGTGGTATATATACACAATGGAATTCTATGCCTCCATCAGATAGAACGACATTGCCCCATTTGTTAGGAAATGGAAAAACTTGGAAAAAATTATATTAAGTGAAGCAAGCCCAATGAAACATAGGTCCCATGGTTTCCCTTATTTGCAATATCTAGTATATGTATGAGTCAAGCGGAAAAGGTCAGATAATGTGATGTTAGGAAAATGAACCCTTAGATAGGTATTTTAATGGTTTTTTATTTCATGCATTTGTTTCTAATGCATTTATAATATTATTTCTTTGTTGCTTTGTATGTCCCTCCCCCACAGTATAACCCCTGCTTTCACTATATTTTATATCATATAACTTGTGGAGGAGATGGGGAAAAACAAGTCGTTTAAGGATACAGGTGGACCTGTTGCAACAATGAGAAGTACAAGTTGTCATGTAGAAAACGAGCTTTACAACGTTGGTGTGGGGGGGAGGGGGGAGGATTAGGTGGGAGGGTAGGGGGGAGATTGGGAAGGGATGTGAAGGGTAAACAAAGGAGGAGGCTGCAATGTTTGATAAGAAATGTACGCATTATCCTGCCCATGTAATTGTAACCCCTCTGTACAGTATGTTCACAAAAAAAATTAAATTTGAAAAAAATTATATAAAACTCCTTTCTCTGCGAGAGCTTGTTTAGCCTCCAGCTTCTCCTCCGCCATCTTTCCGGAACTCCTTATCATAGTAATTTTGAATTACATTTCTCTAATGATTTCAGTTCACAAACCATTAAGCCAGCATAGAAGTTGTATTAAACACAACTTTGTTAGCCCACTGGCGATTTTCAGGGCTTTATGAAAAGATGTCTATTCAGAACTTCTGTCCAATTTTAATCAAGTTTCTTGTTAATCTCATCTTTAATCTCTCCATACAAAATCAGTAATTAATTCAAGGTAGTAGATAGAAAAATATTAAGCCACTCCTAATATTTTTCAATTTTCAATAAAATGATATTGCTTAAATCATTTTCTGTTAATGCTTGAGACCATATAATTCAATTTAGTTAGACCTTTAACAAGGCTATGTGCATTTTATTTATTTTACGTTAATTGTTCTTTCCAAAGTCTATGTGTCTAATTTCCCTTGCTCTCTTTCAGTCTCAAGTAGTTCAGATTTCAAACTGAAGAATAAATGGGAGGAAGCAAACAAAAAAAATACAGTTCCTCTCATCTGATGATGCCTCTACAAGAAGGAAGAAAGAGTTCCTACTTCTAAGGACCTATGCTAGGATATCAAAAAGAGAATTCATTCTTCTAGGTCTTCCTTAAAATGTAAACCCCAACATATCGTGAAGGTACTTTTATGTTTTACCAGTTTTTCACATTTTCATATGGACTTCACCTCAGTCTACAACATTCATTCATTATTCTTTCCCTGATACTTTTACACTACCAAGACGTAAGATATAAGATAACCAGTTTTATTTACAGAATAAGAAGTTACCACCCTGGTTTCCTTGGAAGCAGAACATGGTCAATAGATAACATTACTTCTGGTTTCTCACTACATGTAATGGTTTTTGTAATGCTTATTGCATTCTATTTAGTATTTAAAAAAAAACTGCTGGCTAAACTCAAAGCTCCTTCACAGAAGTTTAGGTTAAGTACTTCACAAGTTTTATTTCCCTTAATTCTTAAGATAATATTTGTTATAATGCTAATGTTATTACCATTTTAGTGTTGGGAAAATTGTAATTAAATGCCTTAAGTAGATGACCCAAAGACATACAATGAGAAAGGAAATGAGGCAAAGTTTCCAAAAGCCTTTTAGCAGTACACAAAAGGTAGGTAAAATCTCTCCAGTCTCTTACATTCTCAATTCAATATTCATATTGTCCAAGAAATAATAGCATAGCAATTAATGTCCATGGTGATTGTTTTCTGTTACATTTTGTCTTCAACACAGACTGTGTTGGTGAGATTGGGGTATCATGTAGAGAGTTGAGTTTATAAATTGAGGAAACTTCCAGTTTCCTTTTTAAAAAGTACTAAAACTTTTAAATATTATCATTAACTGACTTTTAAGAATCAAAAACCTAAAAAATTCATATACAATCACCCAAAATGCTTTCAAAGTAGGAGATGATAAAACAGGACCCTGTGAAGTAAATTTTCTTCTACTTTTGAAATTATTCTGAAAACCTTGGGCTGGATGGTCGCACCTGTAATCCTAACTCCTCTGGACATCTACTCAGGAGCCCGAGATCTGTGGATAACAGTTGGAACCCAATCAGGGCAAAATAAATTCATGAGATAATTTTTCAAAAATTTATTGAACTAGCATAGGGCCAAGAATGAAGATGTAGCTTATATAGTAGCTCACCAATCTAGAGAGGAAAGGCCTAGCAAGACCTTGAAGCCGCGATTTCAAATTCTGAGCATGCCAACAGAAATGCAATTTCCTGTACATGCATGCTACTTGTGCGCACGCGTGCACACACACACATACACACATACATCCATTCTAAATATCTTCATATCAGTGTTTTGCATTAATTTCTTTGTTAACGATATTATATAAGCAAAATAAAGGAAATAAACTCCTCCCTCTTAGAAAAGTTTTATACTTGTTATTGTAAAAATACTGTACACAGGTGTCATATTTACATGAGCTAGGTAATGAGAACAATTCCTAACAAGCATTGTTACCTCCTCCTTTATTTTTCCCCTACCATTCCTTCCCTCGCACCTCCACAAGTGCACTCCCCTCCCCCCTTCCCCTGCCTAAATTGTAACGTTCATTTTTCAGCATAGTGTCTTGTGCATCTCATTGTTACAATGGGTCAACCTGTATCCCTATTTAGGCATTTTGTTTTTTTCCTTCCTCTCCCCAAATTAGAAGAGCATATATACAAGATATAGGCGCATCAACTTCAAATACAGTGAAAACAGTTGTTATAGCATGGGGAGGAACCTATAAAAAGACACAAAAAATCACATTGCACATTATAAGTACATTAGAAACAATAGCAAAAAAGAGAAAAATTCTTGTATCCCTATCTTGGGTTTCATTTCCCGGAACATTATGTTATCTGGTCATATGGACATACCTTTTGACCTTTTCTGCTTATACTATACATATATTAGTTATTGAAAATTAAGGAAACCATGGGACCTGTGTTCTTTTGGATTTGGCTTACTTCACTTAATATTTTTTCCATATCTTTCCAATTTCTAACAAATTGGATGATGCCATTCTTTCTGATGGAGGCATAGAATTCCATTGTTTATATAAAACACATCCTCTTGATCCATTCTTCTGCTGAGGAGCATCGGGGTTGGTTCCATATCTTAGTTATCTTAAATAATGCTGCAATAAATGTAGTTGTGCTGGTAGTTTTCGTATGGTCTTGTTTGTCATCATTTGGGTAAATGCCCCAAAGTGGGATTTCTGGATCATAGGGGAGATCTATGTGGAGTCATTTGAGGAACCTCCATACTAATTTCCAAAATGGTTGAAAAAGTTTACACTCCCACCAAGAATGCAGTAAGGTTCCCTTCTGTCCACATCCCCTCCAGCATCTATTGTTGTAAAACTATGGAATGCTTCAGGAATTTGCTTGTCATCCTTGCGCAGGGGCCATGCTAATCTTCTCAGTATCATTACAATGTTAGTTTATGTGATGCTGAATTGAGCACAGAATATTTTTTATATATAAAGTGTAATTGATTTTCTTAAACTAGGCAATTCAACAAAAAGTAAGTTTAGAAGAATTGTGAAATTTTAGAACCATGTACTTCTTACATAAGCACACATTTAAGAATAATGTCAAGATGGACATGTCAAAAACAAAATAATTCCAGATATTTGGGGTTCAAGAGATGTGTAGGGGAAATAATTCAATTGTTCTATACAAGGCACATGTCATAATGAACACAGCAGCAAGTGTTAAGGGTTGTTAAAAATTTTAGTGTTTTATATCTATTTAATTTTAGGATTATATGCCAAAATTAGGACTGTTTGGCAGGTATAAAATTTTCTATAATGTATTTAAGATTTATGTTAGCAGACATATAGTACTAAGTATGTACATTTCAGAATTTATAGAAACTTTGTTAATGAGAAGTTGCAAAGTCTTTGTGTGAAGAAGCAGAATGAAGGGTTAAGACTACACAGTTCTTGTTAAAATTTAGGGATTCCTTACTTTATATTTTAGCGAGGAACAAGAGATGATATAAGCCATAAACAAATAATGAGATGAGCCATAAATAATATCCTTAGTGTGTAACTTTGAAGACTATTCATAGCCTATAAAAATCTTGTTGAACATCATAATCTTAGGCGGTTTAAAATGTACAGGAATATGAGAAAATAGAAAATCTAATATGTAGTGCACTTCAAATACTAAAAACACTGGTAATTGTTTTGTTTTTTATTTTATTAATCATTATTTAATTATTGGTTTTCTTTGTAGCATTGTTTTACTTGTTATATAATACAACTTTTTGTTAGTCATCATTAGGAGGTACTTTGAGAAGGTTACTGGGGTGGTCAAACCATTTTTTTTATAGGTGCATGTGAATTTACAACTAGGAAAATTAAGAACAAAATATTTATTAAAAAATGATCAAGTAGAGTCTGAATCAGGAGAGTTGATACATGTCCACAACTAAAATCTTAGCCCTAGGTTGAAGCAACAGTATTACAGATTTGAGGCCACAAATGTGAGAGACTGTGTTTTGTTTTGTTTTGTTTTATTTTGACTTTGTTGGTCATGGGGCTTGAACTCTGGGGCCTGAGTGCTGTTCCTCAGGCAAGGCTAGCGCTAACACTTGAGGCAGAGCACCATTTCCATCATTTTCTACTTATGTGGTGCTGAGGAATCAAACCCAGGGCCTCATGCATGAAAGGCAAGCACTCTACCACTGAGCCAACTTCCTAGCACTTGAGAGACTGTGTTTTTAAAAAAATCATCTAAACAACATTTTCCTTTTGCTTTGGGTTATATAAGGAAATATATAAATATCTTTTTCTATTTTTGTGAATTGTTGTACTTCTAAATTTATAGTAACTTCAGCCACTTTATCCTTTTCAAAGTCATGAAATATCTCTGAGAGTTTGCTGCTGTGAAGATCGTTTTTGCATTTATAATTTCTTCTGAGTCACTTTTATTTTTATCAACATAACTTTATATTTCATGTTGATGGATTACAAATATCAAATACCTACAAATGTACACATAGAGTCTAAAGATAGCAGTATGAATATTCTCATACAGCTCTGGTTTATCTATTATTCACTTTCAATATTATGATATTTCTCTCTCTCTTTCACTCTGTCTCATTTCCTCTCTTTCTCTTCCATGCCCCATGTCTGCTACTTAGAATTTCTGCTGGGCTACTATTATGCTTCAGGATCTACTAGTTTTGAGGGAACATGAAAGCAACCATCGGTTAACCTTGCATTCCTTAAGAGTTATGACAGTAACATGATATTATTCTTTGCCATTCTAAATGGTAAAATAACATATCTAGGAGTTCCTTTTCACTTTTACTTCTACTATAAATTTTATCTCATAGGAATCATTGGAATGGATAAGACACTTTAACCTGTGACCTAAAATTATTTTTCTTTTATTTTTTTAATCTTCTACAAGATTACTTTATATATTTTTAAAAATTTTGTTCTTTTTATTATTTTTTCTTTTTTATTGTGAAAATACTGTACAGAGGGGTTGTAATTACATGGACAAGATAATGAGTACATTTCTTATCAAGCATTGTAGCGTCCTCCTTTGTTTCTCCTTCCCAGAACTTCCAATCCTCCTTGTCCCCCATATCAAATACTCCCCCCAACCAAAGTAGTAAAGTTCGTTTTTCGACATAAGTACTTGTACATATTAGTGTTGCAATGGGTCCACCCGTACCCTTATTTAAACGAATTGTTTCCCTCCCCCCCACAAATTATATCAACATCAAATACAGTGAAAGCAGGGGTTATACCGTGGGGGAGGGACATCCAAAGCAACAAAGAAATATTCTTTAAATATGTTAGAAAAAATCGCATTAAAAACATTTGAATATATATCTTAAGGTTCATGTCCCTAACATCAACCTATCTGAACTTTTCTGCTTGACTCAGACATATGCTAGTTGTTGCAAATAAGTTTAACCATGAAACCTATTTTTCTTTGGGCTTGGCTTACTTCACTTAATAGAATTTTTTCCTAGCCTTTCCATTTCCTAACAAATGGGGCAATGTCATTTTTTCTGATGGAGGCATAGAATTCCATTGTGTATATATACCACATTCTCTTGATCCATTCATCTACTGAGGGGCATGTGGGTTGGTTTCATGTCTTAGCTATGGTAAATAATGCTGCAATAAACATAGTTGTGCTGGTAGCTTTAGTGTGGTCTTATTTGTGATCATTTGGTGAAACGCCCAAAAGTGGGATTGCTGGGTCATAGGGGAGATCTATGTAGAGTCTTTTGAGGAACCTCCATACTGCTTTTCAACATGGTTGAACAAGTTTACTCTCCCACTAACAATGCAGTAAGGTTCCCTTCTGTCCACATCTCCTCCAACATCTAACAGCCTCTTCAGTAGATGTGCTGGAAAAATTGGTTAACTACTTGCAGAAAAATAGCTAGATCCTTATATATCACTCTGTACCAGAATCAACTCCAAATTGATCAAATACCTTGGAGTCAAATCAGACACTCTGAAAACATTACAGGATGGAAAAGGAGAAACCCTAGGTCTAATTGGCACAAGCCAAAATTTCCTTAATAGAGTCCCAGAAACACAACAAATCAAAGAAAATTTGGGCAAATGGGATTGCATGAAATTGCAGAGCTTCTGCATGGCAAAGGATATAGCTAGCAAGATCAATAGAATGTCCTCGGATTGGAAGAAAATCTTCACTAGCCATACAACAGACAAGGGTCTCATATCTAAAGTCTACCTGGATATCAACAAATTAAATCCCCCAACAACAAATCTTCAAAGAAACAACTACCCAATAAATAAGTGGGCTAAAAACTTACAGAGAAACTTCTCTGAAGGTGAAAGAAGGATGGCCAATAGTCACATGAATAAATGCTCAACCTCTCTAGCCATAAAAGAAATGCAAATCAAAGCAACATTGAGATACCACCTCACCCCAGGTAGAATGGCTATAATCAAGAATTTTTTTCCTTTTACAAGCAACCTTTTTTTCTTTTATTATCAGTTAGTAACTACCTGTAATGAAAAAAAGCTATCCTATGGAAAGTAGACCGAAGTTGTTCACAGGGATGGTCAAAAACTAATGGGGGAAGTGAGTACAAAGGATATCCATAATAGATCACAGATCTGCAGAGCAATTTATCATGTACATTTTGTGAGAATGACAATGTGCTAGGAACTATAGATTGAATCACTGAACATCTGATATACATATATATGCACATATATTTATATTTGTATATTCATTTATATATGCATATATGTGTGTATATGCCCTTATGTAGGTTCACTTGCACGTTAGCATACACACAAATACACACATACATATACACATGTAAACGTGCACACATAGAGAAAGATACATAATTATAGCCAACACAAGTTTCACTAGTTGTTGAATATGCCTTAGACGGAATGCTTGGAACCATTTCAAATTTGATAATTGCAATTCGAAGCTATTCCAAGTAGATAAACCTAGGAGATTCTTTTCTCCACTCTTGGTAAAAGGAAGAAGTGAAAGTGTGGCTCAGGTCTATAGATTAAACATAGAGAATTAAAGCCCAGGTAGAGCTCAAGACCAGGAGTTCAAATCCCAGTACCTGCACAATATAAAAAAAAGGAGTCCTTTGTCTTTGAAAAGGGATATTTTTCCAAAAATGAATACCCAGGACAATTTTCAAGTTCCAAAACTCTTCGAAAGGCTCTTTCACATCTTAAACTGATTCCTCTCCTTGATTCACATTATGGAAAATAGGAGTCACACTTCACATTAAAAAGTATATGCATTGTTGAACAGTTCTTACCATTTTTAATGTAAAAGAAGCATGAGAGAGGAATTCACCTCACTTGGGTGAGTTAGGTTTGACTCACTGACAGACTTTTGTAAGTAAATGAGGGTCTGTTTACATGTAAAAAGTCTATACAGATGGTTTCCTAGGAGAGAGAACAAGCTAGCTGTTGTCCAAGTTTGAATCAGAGTAATTTATTCCTATGATATAGAATATCATAGGAAGCTCATCTCATAGAACACTATACAGACAGTAATTTCAAAAGGATGAAAAACCCATTTCTATATTGTAAACAGCCAGGTTTTCACAAGCAAAAGCAGTTTCCTGAGCCAAGAAAATATAAGTTAGAGAAAAAGGGACTGTGTTAAATAAAGGTAATGGCTTAGTGACAGGGGTAAAACTGTTCTGTAATCACAAATAAACTATAAATTTTTTATCATGTCCCTAACAAGAATCTCCAAGATAGGCCTTGTTAAATCTGTCATAGAGGACTGGGTTTATGCAATTGTCAGTTTTGTTAGGGTCCAATATCTTCTACATTCGCTTGGGTTGCAATCCGCTCAAACCACATGCAGTGAATGGAAAAACATGCTGCCTTGCAAGGCATCTAAGGGATTTTTGTGCCACTGTGAATATTTATCGTATTTCTTCTTGTAATGATACCTGTCAGTGTGAAGTCCTTTCTTGATAAGAATAATAGTTTCTGTACCCTTTGTTCCACTAACAAATCTCAGATATATAAATTTAACCGTGCGCCCATGGCTCATGCCTATAATCTTAGCTACTCAGGAGGCTGAGATCTGAGGATCATAGTTTAATGCCTGCCCAGACAGGAATTTCCATGAAATATTTCTCTCCAGTAAACCACCAGAAAACTGGAAGTGGCGCTATGTCTCCAGCAGTAGAGTTCTTACATTGAGCTGAAGAGTACAGGGACAGCACCCAAGCCCAGATTTCAAGCCCCAGGACTGACCAAAAAAAAGGAAAAATGTACATATGTAGATATGCATATATGATGAGATAAATTACATTTATATATAAATCAATATTTATGATGCACATTTAAAATATAACTAAATAATTGACATATTTATAATATATACATATATTTACATATATAAGCTCATATTATATCTGTATGTTGATAAATATATTTGTAATTAATATCCAAAGAGTACATCTGAAGTTTTTGGGGAAAAGGTAGTGTCTAAAGGCTAACTACTGACCCATCATACTTTCAATTATTTTTTTCCAATTAATACAATGTCTGAAGTACTAAGACTGAATGATTATGAAACAGAGTTGTTGTTTTATTCCTTATGATTTTTGATTAGAAACATCTACTTACTTGGTATGAAATCTACCAAAATGTAATCTTGAAATCACACTCCACAAACTTGACAGATATATCAATTCAGCAACTTACAGGTCTCAAATTTTTATTTGAATCCTGTATCTCACAAAAATTCAGTTTCCTTCGAGTCAACTACATATACAAACATGCCTAGATTTTCATGCTCACATACATCCCCATACACACATGACATACTAAATGTAACACTGTAGTAAAAAATAATATAGATACTGAAAAAGAACACCTTTGCCAATGTAATTAAATTTTATTTTTTTAATTCAATGCATTATCTAATACTGATGAAAGAGCAGCTAAGAAGATGTTTAAAATACAAGAGTGTCTGCTTAAAGAGCATGTTTCTCATTCCAAACATCATTATTTCCACCTTTCCTTCTCCCACATAAAAAATATAAGTAACTACAGAATTAACCTACATGTTTCTTAATCACTCATTGAAGAAAGAAAGTGTAATATATATACATACATATATACATATATACACAATGATATACTATTTAGCCACAAAGAATAGTGAAATCATATCATCTTCAAGAAAATAGATAGAACTGGAAACCTTCATATTAACGCAATAAGTCTTATTGTGAAAAACAAATACTAGATTTCTCATATGCAGACTCTAGTCCAAGAAATGAAAATGAATGACCCAGATGTAAAAGATGGAAACTGATTAAATTTGGAAAAAAATGTAAGAGAGGAGATGAAGAGAAACATTGTGGAGTAAATATGTTCAAATATTTCCTAGGTTAGTATAATGACATAATAAAACATAAGTATAAAAATAGGATAATGAAATTTATAAAAGGAAAAAATTTAGCAAGCTACATTATATGGATGTATGTGTATAACACAATAAAATACTTTGTGAAATTAACATTTGCTAATAAAAAGTCAAAAATGCATTGGAGTTGTTGTACAGTCATATGTTATTTTCCATTTTTTGTTCACATATTTCCCTGATAAAGTAAAAGGAGAAATAGGTTTTGCTCATTTAGAAAGACAATCTTGTCCAATTAGCATAAATATACTCTAGTTAATTAATGTCAATATGAAATTGTTAAATTAATTATTGTATTAGAATAATTCCAATGCACTGTTCAAATATTACCCTATAGGTATATACTTTTTGCTATTTATTGAATAAGTAGTCTTTACTTAATTACTATATGCCATTTTCTGAATGTAGTTTCGTATATGCAACTAGGATATATTATACCTGAACAGGAAATCAATTATTCAAACAGTTTTATCAAAAATGCCTCTAACGAAAAAAAGAGGTAAACCCAAATTATGTATATTTGAAAACAATACTTGCTTAGTCCTCTTCTCACATTCCCGATTCCCTTCTTGAGAATGCTACACATTGTAGGGAATTTGTTAACATGTTTTAGAGACATAGGTTGACTTTAAAACAATGAGTTAGTTTATGCTGCATTTTTGTTTACTTTATAACCAGAAAAGCTAAATTCTTAACTTATCATTTTCCTTAGACTTTATACTCAGGTTTCATCTCTGATGGGTGAAAGATAGAGATATAAACATTTTTTAACAGTGGCTAAATTTAGGCTGAGGAATCTATGTACAACTATACTCATGCAGATAGACCTCATCAGTCACGTGACCACAATATCAAAATGTTAACCTATGCTTCCTGAAATCATGCTTATGAGATCTTGTGTATTATAAACAGTGGTTATTAGCATTTGTTTTCAAACAACCTCATTTCATGGGTTAGGAACTAAAGTGAGATATTTTACTCAAAATTTAAGGAGGCATCCAAATTTAGTTACCAAGATATACAGCATTTAACACAATGTTTGAAAAATGCAAGATAAAGGAAATAATTTATAAAAAAAAAAAACAACGTTTAAAATAGAGAATCAGTATGACTGATTTTTCTTTTACCCCAGCTCCAATATGGCTTGCATGATGACTTTTCTGGTTGTATGTTTAGTTAGGTCTGATATTTAGTTGGAGAAGTTATGTTCTTTGATATATTAATTTGTCAGCTTAAAGAGGAAATTAATTCCATGCCAGAGTCAACATCCATAATAATGTTACAGTTGTATTCTACTATTTTGCCAAAAGTTTAAATCAGCATGAGTAACTTGGGTCTTTTTTGAATCTAACTAAATATGTATGAAATTTTGTCAGTACTAGATTTTGACCAACATTTATTAAAATATTATTTTCAATTCTCTCTTTTCATGAGATTTTTAATTTCATTTATATAATGTGCTGATTTTTCCTTTAGATAACACATATTCAGTCTTCTAAAAGCAGTGTAATTTGGAGTAGTTTTAAATTATGTACTTCATGTACACTGCTCAGATTCTTTGCATATTTTGTTCTTGATAAGTCAGTAGTATTTAGTTCTCATTATGGATATTTTGGACTTAGTAATTGCATTTCTGAAATTTTTAAGTATGTCATGATTTTTGTGATTTGATACTGTAGCAATTTTTCTTTTAAATATGTACAGATCTTGCTTCACATACAGTTTTAAACAATTTGATTCATTCAAGGGACTTGCTATATTAGGTTCATCCAGATGAATTTAATTACAAATTAGCACAACCTTATTTCTGAGACAGTTATCCTTATAGTTCTACTCAAATTAACATGTATTTGAAGGTTTTGTACTTAAAAAAATAAAGTGGGCTGGCTGGGAAGGTGGCTCAGTGGTAGAGCGCTTGCCTTGCAAGCCAGAGGCCCTGGGTTCGATTCCTCAGCACCACATAAGAAAAAAGCCGGAAGTGGCGCTGTGGCTCAAGTGGTAGAGCGCTAGCCTTGAGCTGAAGAGCTGAGGGACAGCGCCCAGGCCCAGAGTTCAGGCCCCATGACTGGACCCCCCAAAAAAAAATAAAATAAAGTGGGCACAATATCTTTTTGTTCCTGGTGAAGTTCCAATTTGCTGGTTGTTTTCCAGCTGTGATGACTTCAACATATGTGTGTATTTTATTTCAATTGTTTTGTGTCTATATTTTGTTTCATATAATAGAAAATACAAAAAGAATCAATGATATAGAAGTTTTCCAAATAGAATTCTAAGAGATACTTCAATTTTTGTGACAACTGGGAATAGGGAGATCTTCTAAGTGGAGGGATTAGCAAAATAACAGAGACGTTGTTTGACGTGATTTGAATTTTGCCTCCTCTTGCGTAACTATTTTCAATGGTAATACTTCAAATTCTTTAGTGGAAAGAAAATAATTTTATGTGGATGAACTCAGAATTTTTGGTTTAATTGGGACACACTAAACATTCATATTTGTTTTTTTTTGCATTTCTTTTTTTTATTGTGAAAATACTGTACAGAGGGGTTGCAATTACATGGGCAAGATTATGAGTATATTTCTTATCAAGCATTGTAGCCTCCTCCTTTGTTTCCCCTTACCATCCCTTCCCATTCATATTTTATTTTTAAATCTAAATTTTTTCCTTAGTTAAAACCACAGATGTGAATTTGTAATGTTAAAATAGCACCTAAAATTTATATGAAATTGTCGAAATTATTTTCACTTCACACTATATGCAATATAGAATGTAATAACAATAGTGTGTGTGATAGTATGTAATAATTGACTTTGGTGAAAATCCATTACAGTGGATTTTTGTGAAATACAGAGTAATGGTAAGAATTATATTTGATTCTATTAAAAAATTCACAGTTACATCTAAAAGTAGCTCATAGTTATAAACTAATATTGAAAAAATAAGATTGTTTATTGGAAAAAGCCAGAAGTTTCAATAAGCTTGCTTTTTAAAAAATGGACTTGGATTTGAGCTTTGGTGACTGTAATCCTAGCTACTCAGGATTCTGAGATCTGAGGATCGTGGTTCAAAGCCAGCCTGAGCAGAAAAGTCTGTGAGATTCTTATCTCCAATAAACAACCTAAAAACAAGAAATGGCACTGTGGCCCAAGTGGTACAGTGGTAGCATTGAGCTGAAGAACTGATGGACAATTCCCAGGCCCAGAATTCAAGCCCCATGACCGACAAAAATATTGACATGGATTTTCACTTTATTATTTTATGATGTTTTATGAGTGGTTGTTCAGTGAAAAATGTCATTGGTGTTTATATATTGTGTTGGCATAAAATGAGCCTGCTATTATCTTAGTTTAGCCAAAAAAAACCTCTGATCCTATGACAGCATAAATTTTATGGGAAATGGTTAAGACAAGGATGACTTTCTGAAAAAAATATATATACCCCCCCTAAAAAAACAAGAACAAAAGAAAACATGTGCCAGGACTAATAGTCTGTCAGTTTGTTTTAACTTTTAATCAAAAATTAAACTAATACTTGATAATATTTTATTAACGCATTTAAATTTTCTTCATCTTTCTCATTTAAGATTCACTTTAAAAAGAAATTCAAAAGGTGACAGTGTTTTTTCCTTACTTTTCCACAGACATGATTATTTCATCATTATACTGTATAGCCCAATATACCCAGAAAGTATTTGTTAAGGAAAAAAATAATTCCAATTCTTTGGTTTGCTTCAGTCTGTATTTAAAGCGGCATACCACATCTTATCCACCATATTGTCAGTCTTCTCATTTGATACATTTCAATAAGTTTCTATCAGCCAGCAAAGTTTTACAAACAACGTGCTTTCATTCATTGTGCTTTCCAAAATATATCTCATAAATGTCAACAACGACGCACAACCTGAAATATCTGTGGATTTTTCTACTTAGGGTGTAATCACATTCCACTACTTAGAACCTGCTGTTCATAGGCATTAATTGCTCTGTCACTTCCATGCTTTAGAACAGCAGCATTTGTTAGTGGCATACATTTTTATTTGTTTACCACATCCCGTTTATTTTCAGCAAGAACTGTCTTCATGGAAGTTGGTAATAGATGAGGTTTTCAATCATGTGGTTTAATAGGCCTCTGTGGATATAGAATACCCATTTATGTGACTAAATATTTAAATTAATACCATAATTATTTCCTTTAATTTTCTGGATAATGTTCTAAAATCTAGGTATTTTTAAAAGAAATATTGTACATTGTTTCCTTGATGACAACATAATTATAAGACTTTAAATGCTCATATACCATGGCCATCTTAAATGAGGTGGATGTACTAGGGTTTGCATGAAAAACTTTTGGGACAGCATTGATGTTTGAATCTTGGATGGGATTTGATTGGGATTGTGGCAGGCTTTCATGGTTTGAGAAGAAAAACAAAAGGCCATACTAATACTTTTATCCTCTACATTGTTGTATTCGTTTATTCATACACACATACAAACACACAGATAAACACATATGTTGTATGAAGACTGCATAGTCTACTGAGATATTTAGTCTACTGAGATCTGATTAATATTTATAGAAATATCTAGTTGCTTCCACCCCTGGACAAGTCATTATCAATGGTGAAGATATGGCCAATTGCTTTTAGAATGCCCCAGAAAGACCTACGTGTTAAAGAAAAATGACTTTCTATTTCCTCCCAGACTGTGGAGAATACCTGAATAGTTCTTCTGGAGATTAAATTCTTTAGAGTGAAACACATGAGAACTAGATTCTCATCTACTTTCTTCTTTTATCTTCTAATCATTCTAGGTCAAAACATTTCTCTTTGACATACTCCCCACCTTGACATTGTCTTGTCACAGGCCCCAAAATCAATAAAACCAACTGAACATACACTGAAACCTTCAAAGTTTTAAATCTGAGTAAGCCTTCCTGCTTAATAAATGAACAATAACACTTATTGTGGTAGGTTATAAAGCTAACACAGAAGTTTAGTCTTTCTAACACTGAAGAGTACATTAGAGTATGCTTCATTATAAAATATCTAACTCTATGTTGTATTTTGTGTTTTTGTTTCTGTTGATCCCAGGGCTTAAACTCAGGGCCTGGATGGTGCTTTTATGTTGAAGGCCAGTGCTCTACATACCATTTGACCTAGAAATCCATTTCCCTTGGTGGTTAATTGGAATTAAGTATGGAATGATCGTTCCTACTCCAAGCTGTCTTCACACTGTAATCTTCAGATCTCAATCTCTTACCTAGCTAAGATTACATCCTTGAACAACCCTTACCTAACAATGTTTCATATTTTGTAGAATTCCAATTCTCATTGTATATTTTGTAGAATTCTAATTCTCAGCATTGTATAGATGCTCCTACTACAACATAAAAATTAAGACATACTAAAGATATTTGCAAATTATATAATAGAGGTCTGCTCATTTTGTGACAATATCTGTGCTCATTCTCATCATTCCTTTATTTACTACACCATCAGCCTTCTAAAATCAGCTTCATTTCCTGGAGAAGATTACCAATCAGTCCAGCCAATATCCACCCAGAGGGTTTTAAAGCAAGCTTTAAGGAAGGAAGATAACATGAAGTGGAGACTACAGAATTTCTATGGAGAACTAGAAGGTTATCAAATTATATCTAACATCTTTCACATTTCTACCTTCCTTCTCATAATTAGGAAAGCATTGACTAACACTATAAATGTATTGCAATTAGAACTTAAGGATCAATTTTTTTCCAACCTGAAGCCTTCTTTTCCATGATTTTTGAAATAAACTTTTGGGAGATTTTTTTTATTGTGATGTGATTCCATCCAAAACAAAGCCATGTATATCAAGAAAGCCAATGTTTTCAGCTCAAGAGTACTAAACTTAAGAGGGAGAAAATTAAGGTTAACTATATATGTTAAGCACAAATATAGGCAATATCAAGACATTTTGAAATTGTATAGCTTAGTGGATAAAGTGGCTCAAACCTGTAATGTTATCTACTTGGGCATCAACAATTAGAGAATTCCAGTTCCAGGGAAGCCTAGACAAAAAAAGAAGTTTCAGAAACTAACCATTTGCTGGGTGCAATGTTTTATGCTTGTTTTAGTAGGACTGCAGTCCAATCAGGCCCAGGCATAGTGATACTACCTCAAAATAAGCAATCCATCTACAATCTGCAGGTATGTCAGTAATGGAGATGCTATTTCACAAGTATAGTGTTTTGGGTTCAATACTCCAATACCACTAGGAATTTAAGTGTGTGCCACCAGACAGGGGAATAGAATTTCAACATGTGTATCTGGAAGGAGTTACATCATCCAATACTCTTTGAAACTTTTTCTTTAATTCAGTGTGATATATCATTTGGATATTATTTCATAGAAGATAATAACTTAAGGACAAGCTTATAACATGTGAATTATGTGAATGAATAATTATACTGATGGCAAAGTGAAGTAAGATTGTTTAGTGGCTCTTGAATCACATCACAGGTAACCATGTAAACATGGTACAGCCTTTTGAAGGCCCTTATGAAGTATTTGAACAATCTCTGATGAGTTCATTGCTTTCAGAAATATTCGTTTGAGCCAACAAATACAGATCTCCTTTGATTTTAATTACGGTCTGCTAGCAGACTCTCACAGACGAAAAAATCAGAGGATGCTAATTTCTCTGATAAAATACAAAATAAAAATTTTATAATTAATATAACATGAAGACTGTAATATTAAATGAATATCAATAATAATAAATTAATAAATATTAATAGCACTCTTATTACTAGTACTCATATTCTATAATATATTGACATCCTTTGGTTACCTCAAATTTTTGAATATTTATAACTAAATGTAAATTGTTTGCAAATAGTTATTTGATGATGTTAAAAATGAGAAAAAGATTTGTATACATATTTACTATAGATGCAAACAGATTCACCTGGTTATTTCTGATCCTTCTTTTGTTGGTTTCATTCATGCATGCGGAACAGGCAGAGAAAGGAAAATTGCAAACTTGCATTTACTAGGGTTAATTACATGAAGTTTATTTTGGGCTAAATAGCAGATTTTATAGATTAAATTGTTTTTGTCCCTTCCTTCCTCCCTTCCTTCCTTTGTTCCTTCATTCCTTCCTTTTTTCCTTCCTTCCTTCTTTCTTCTTTCCTTCCTCATTCCCTCCATCTGTACCTATCTCTCTTTCTCTCTTTTCTTTCTTTCTCTTGTTTCTTTCTCTTTGTCTTTCTTTCATTTTCTTCTATTCTTCCTTTCTTTTTTTACTCAGAATATTTCTTTTTTTGGGGGGGAGGTCCGGTCGTGGGGCCTGAACTCTGGGCCTGGGCACTGTCCCTCAGCTCTTCAGCTCAAGGCTAACGCTCTACCACTTGAGCCACAGCGCCACTTCCGGCTTTTTTTTTTCTTATGTGGTGCTGAGGAATTGAACCCAGGGCCTCAGGCATGCAAGGCAAGCACTCTACCACTGAGCCACCTTCCCAGCCGCCCCTCAGAATATTTCTTATGGCTACAGAAAAAATACCAACTCTTGTACAACAAGATGTTATGAGTAATTATAAATATACTTGATTAATTTTAATTTTAATAACCTATGTTTAATCTAAGAAAAATTTTACTAAAAGCAACTCACCAAAGTTGCAGGATATGTAAAAAATACTACTGTTCATGATATTGTTTATTTCTTGAAACTAAAATAAGAATTTAAACATTAATATTTTGTGTGTGAGTGTGTGTGTGTTGTTCTTGTGATTTGAACTCAAGACCTATCCCTGGGCTGGGAAGGTGGCTCAGTGCTAGAATGCATGCCTTCCAAACATGAGGCCCTGGGTACGATTCCTCAGCACCACATAAGGAGAAAAATTCGGAAGTGGCTCACGTGGTAGAGTGCTAGCCTTGAGATGAAAAGCTGAGGGACAGCACCCAGGACCAGATTTCAGGCCCCACAACCGACAAAAAAAACCAAGACCTATCCCTTAGTTGTTTTTTTCCCCCCTCAAGGATATTGCTCTAATATTTGAGTCACAACTCCACTTCTGGCTTTGTGTGTGTGTTGTGATGAGTGTTTATGATTAATTGAGATGCGTCTCACAAACTTTCTTCCCAAGGCTGGCTTTTAAAAAATTATTTTTAATTAAATAATTATTTTTATTGTGAAAATACCGTACAGAGAGGTTACAATTACATGGGCAAGGTAATGAGTACGTTCCTTATCAAGCATTGTTGCCTTCTCCTTTGTTTCCTCTTCCAACCCATCCCGTTTCACACCGCCCCCCATCCCCCGGGGCTAAAGTTTGTAAAGTTTGTTTTTTGACATAGCGACTTTTACATCTCATTGTTGCAATGGGTCGACCTGTATCCCTATTTAAACGGTTTATTTTTGCTCTTCCCCTCCTCATCATCAAATACAGTGAAAGCAGGGGATATACCGTGGGGGTGGGACATGTCTGAAACAAGCAGAAAAGGTCAGATATGTTGATGTTAGGTGAAATGAACCTCAAGATAAGTATTCAAATGTTTTTTTTTTCTTTCTTGTGATTGTTTCTAACATATTTATAAGATATTTTCTTTGTTGCCAAGTCTGACTTTGAACCCCAGCTTCCTGAGTAGTGAGGATTACAAGCTTGAGATACTCATATTCAGCACACATATAATATATTTAACAATAAAATAAATTTCTTATTCTTTGAATTCTAGAGGCTCAATTTAAGAAATTAAAATTTAGATATTTATTTAGTTATTAAACCTGAACCTGCAGTGTGAAAAATAGTTTTCATTTTTATGAAAAAATATATACTTGAAGATTTAAATGACAGAATCTTTGCACAAATTGAAGTACTCTAAATTCAAAAGCAACAAAGGGATCGTTAAACAAATTTCTCATGTAAACTAAAAGCAATAGGCTCTGTCAGGGTGAATTAAGCAATTTTTCATTAAGGATTATCTACTGTGGTCACATGATTTTCTCTTCTTTTAAACTTAATCTTTTTGAAATAAAATATAGATCCATACTTTTTTGAATATATAAAAATCTTAGTTACTGTTCATGTGTTTCTGAGATTTGATTACCAAGACATTTCAGCGAAACACTGAATTTCATGTATTTTATGTTAACAGTGATTTTTAGACATTGAATCAATCTCAATATGAGATAAAGCAAGATATTCCATGACTTATCCGTTTATCCTATAGACTTGAATATAACTTATTTTTGAATGTTAGGAAATTCATATTATACCTACTCTATAAAATAATTAAGAATTTAATGATTGTAATAGTATTTATTTTTCCTTCAACTAGAAAGAACTTCATTAGATGACAAAATCTTGAATGAAAATGTCATAAAATTATGAAAAATTCAAGTCATTATGAGTTAGATGAAGTAGTCACTTTTGTAGGTCATAAAATGAAATATCTTGAAGCTTCCTTATCTGTTAAATGTATTTGCACTCAAAATATCGCTCCAGCAATTTTATAACCAAAACACCTCCATGCCAAATAGCTTCTCTGATTAATTCAAGTAAATATTTAGGAACAGAAGTTATCACAATGTATAGGAATATCTACCCACCACTCTAGAAATTAAATCTGAAATCTTAAAGGATTGAGATTAATAATTAGCTTTCACTATGTTGCCATAAAGAGGTGAACCCTTTCAAGTCACCATAGTTGTAGAGATTTGGTCACCGAGAACTTGTAGTCAAAAAGTATGTTAAGGTCAAGTCCTTTCCTCCTCTTCGTTCTTTTTCTTCTCTGTCTCCTTTTCCTTCTCCTTTTCCTTCTCCCTCTCCCTCTTTCCATCCTTTAGTTTCTCCCTCTCCCACTTCTTTGTCACTTCTTCTTTACTTCCTGGATTCCATGAATACTCATACTCCATCACGTGTTCCTGACATGGGGTGCTGTGCCACCACCAACCCAAAACAATTAAGAAACATAAACTGAAATGTATAAAATCAGAAGCCAAGATTAATCTTTCCCCCTTTTAAGTGAATTTTATAAAGTATTTTGTCATGTTAATAGGAGACTATCACAGCATGCTCTCATTTATTATAAGTGATAAGATTTACTAGAAAAAAAATTTGACCAACATCTCCCTAATGAAATGATTGATTAAATTAATATTATATTAGGAAAAATCTACTTTAAAATATCAGGTATACTTCAATAAGTGGCAAAAAAAATCACATCTACGGTTTGCTATGAAAAAACAGCAGAATTCAATCTGTTCCTCAAGGAAATTGACCTATAATTGGCAGTATTGTCAATTTCATAAATGATGTTAGAAGACTATAGAAAAAATTTCAACTCAAACTGCATGATATAAAATTTACTTTGTCACCTGTATACTATTTCTAGTTCCCAAAATGACTTGCATTTTATCACATTTTTAATTAACTTTAAGTAGTCTTATGGGAGTTATTGCTGTTTGACAAAGCAGTTTATGAATAGTGTTTAGTGAGGTTTTTGTTTGTTTGTTTGTTTACTTTTTTGTCTTCGGAGGTTTGAACGCTGGGCTGGGAGCTGTCCCTGAACTCCTTTGGATGAATACTAGAACTCTATCACTTGAGACACAGCAGCACTTTCAGATGTTTCTGAGATTTAATTGGTGATAATAATCTCACAGTCTTTCCTGCCTGGGCTGTAATCAAACCTCAATCCTCAGCCTCCTGATTACCTAGAATTATAGGCGTGAGCCACTAGTGCCCGGCTTAATACAAAGGAACTTTTTTTTGGCTAGTCCCGGGGCTTGAACTCAGGGCCTTGTCAATGTTCTTAAGCTTCTTTTCCTCACGCTAGTACTCTGATTTGTGTCATAGTGCCAATTCCAGCTTATTTTGTTTATGTAGTACTGAGGAATCAAACACCGGGCTTCACACATTCAAGGCAAGCAGTTTATCATTAAGACAAATTCCATGGTCAATACAATGCATATTGATCATCATTATCACTCATCCTTCTCAATCCTATCTAATCCCTCAATTTACATAATTTTGTAGAATATTCACTGACTTGCAATGTCATGTATGGTCACTAAGAGAATATATCACAGATCATATTTTATTGATAATCATATTCATCAACGCACTAAAGTTATGCATTATATAATTCTGTGATTTTAAATTGTAAATTTTTACACAGATTCACCGACTACTATTCTAAAATTTTTCCTAAGGATAATGCAAATGCAATCTGTGATCCTTCGATAAAGTACAATGATTCTTAGAATGTTAAAGATTTGGAGTAAGAACATCACTTTCAGTTCTAGAACATTTTATCATCACTATCCTCTCAAAATACTCCAATATTTATTAGTAAACACTTCCTGTCATTATTTCAACCTACCCTCCCTTTAGCAGATATTATTTCATATTCAACCTCTACAGATGTGCCAATTTTAAAAAGCTCATATAATTAGAAAATGCAGTCTATTTTATCTATTTCTCCCATGTAATGTTACTATTTCAAAAGTAAGTCCATCTAAATTTTTCTCATAGATAGAGCATATTGTTTTGTATGCATGTATATAATGGTATTATATCCTCAATGGGCATTTAAATATTTTATTATATGTTATTGTAAAAGGTTTTGCTATGTATATTCTTGTACATGTGTCTCATTGGACATATGTTGAAATATATTTTGTATATAAAATTATGATTGAAAATGCTATATCATAGAGACAACTCTACGTGTAATATCTTAAAGTTTGCCAGTACGTTTAACAAACTGAAAATATCATTTTAAATGCCAAGAACCAATGTATAAGGATTCCAATTTCTACATAATGGTTGTGCAAGGGTATCTTATTGTTTCTATTTCCACTAATCTCTCTATGTATGCAATGTCGTGGTATGTTATGATACTTCGATATATTCCTTGGTTGTTGCTATATTACTATAGAGATATGTATTTGGATTTTTGATAAATTATTCAGGATGGTTAAAGTTTTTCATTGGCATTAATATGCTCTTAATATATTTCTGATTCGTCTCTTTAAATAAATGTATATGTAAACACTATGTCTGTATATATACAAATACCTATATATATGTATACATATTTAAGAATATAAAGATGTGTACATACATGTATATAAACATATTTGTATATTATTATTTTCATTTGTCTGTAAGTTATCATTTTACTTTATTTATCAAACATGTCCTTTATTGATTTTATTTTATTGTTACAATGTTGCACAGAGAAGACGGGCACCGGTGGCTCATGCCTGTAATCCTAACTACTCAGGAGGCTGAGAACTAAGGATGGTGGTTCAAAGCCAGCCTGTGCAGTAAATGTCCATGAGACTCTTATCTCCAATAAACCACCAGAAATTGAGAAGTAGCACTATGGCTTAAGTGGTAGAGATTTAGCCTTGAGCTGAAGAGCTGAGGGAGACTTTAGGCCCACGACTACCACCAACAACAACAATAAAAAGTATACTGACTCAAAAAGCAATAGTATTAAGCAGTCTTAAAGATGGGCTCAAGTCTAACATTTTAGTATTATCTTAGATAACAGCAGCCTTCTAGTTCAATGAGCCATGAGCCTTCAAACTGTTGACCGAATTTCTTAGTTTATTTAGACAATCACTATAAGTATGTATTTTCTCAACTCTCTTTCTTTCATTTCACCACAGAATCTGAATTTTTCCTTTATGTCATACTTGAATACCAAAGTCTTTGGAAGATATTTATTAATTGGTGTATATTAATTGTGCAAAAAATCTTATTGAAATATTTTACACTCTCACATATTAATGAAGGCGTTGATTAACCCGTTTCTGTCTTTCTCCATTCTCATTGCCCTTTATTTTTCAACTGTTTTTTGTGAATTTCTTTGTGCTATCTTCACACATCGTCAAAATGTATTAAATTGAAAATTATAAAATGCTGAATATAAAAGCAAAAATTTAAATAAATTGAGACTTATCTTTTTTGTGGGTCGGAGGATACAATTCAGCAAAGATATAAATTGTCTCCTCCCCTTTTTTTTGTTCATTCATGAGATTTGAAATCTAGTCCTGGGCACTGTCCCTCTGTTCTTCAGTTCAAAGTGAATAATCTACTCATTGAGCAACTGTGCCACTTCTGGTTTTCTGGTGATTATTTATACATGAGAGTCTTATGGACATTCACGTTCCAGCTGGCTCTGAACTGAAATCCTCAGATCTCAGCCTCCTAGACAGCTAGAATTACAAGTATGAGCCAACAGCGCTCAGCTTCACAGTTTTATTTAAGTTTATGACAATTTCTAAAAACACCTGACCAGCACTCTGAGTCATTGAAAAAGAATAATAAACTGGAATATATTGCTCTTTGTAATATTAAAGCTGTTAGTGTAAATTTGTTATATTTGTAGAGGAAATAATACACAGCTTAATAGGTCTGTAGGGCACCAGATTAGATCCACATAAATATTATTAAGGAATATTTAATAAGGGGTAAAACCAAACATTTGTGGAATGACATTCTCTTTAATAAGGGGGATAGATTAGACAGTATTTGGGAGAATTAAAAAGTGAACATTTAGTTAAACATATCAATTTATTCAAGCAGGATTTATTTATTTATTAACTTCAAACAGGATTAAAACGTGGTATATAAAACAAAAAGAGTTTTTTAAATGTAAAGCAAAGGAAGATTTCTTGGCAATTTTGGAGATGAAATATTCTAAAATTTGGCATTAAAATTGTAAGAAAGGAAAATGATATAGTTCAACTCAATAAAAGTGTAAAACAATTTAGTCTGTGAAAGCTCATATACAAATAGTGAATAGAAGTTGGGAGCAGGTGGTTGATGTATCTCATCCTAGCTACTTGGGAGGCTGTGATTTGAGTATTGCAGTTTGAAGCCAGCCCACAAAATAAAGTTCCTGAGAATCTTATCTCTGATTGATCAGCAAAAAATGTCAGAAGTGAGGCATGACTGAAATGGTAAATTATTAACAAATTGTAACAAATCTCAGGGACGCTGAGTTCAAGCCCCAAGACGATACATACATGTACAAAAGTAATAATAGTAATACTATGATGATGATGATGATGATGATGATGATGATGATGATGATGATGAAGGGTACCCATAGTCAAGGATAAAATATTTGCAACTCCTATACCTGAAGAATGCCTCAAATTTAGACTCTACATATAACTCTTAAAAACCTAATGTTAAAAAGAACATAAATTAGAAACAAGCAAAATACATCTTGTGAAACATATGCACAAGAAAATCATCATCAGTCCTCAAGTAAATGCATATTGAAACTAAAATGACATCATAAAACATGTACGAGAATTACTTCACATAATACAATAATGACCATTATAAATGGTATCAAGAAACACAGAAACTGGATGTTCACAGGAATGTCAAATGGGAAAGCCACTTCTGAAAATATTTTGACAGGTCCCTAGAATAGAAATATGCAACCACCCACAGAATAGTACAGGAATTGAGCTCTTTAGGCTTTGTCTCATAGAAATAAAATGTAACATTCACCCAAAGGCCAAAACACAGGATTATAGAAGCATTATTTCCTCTAGTCTAAGAAATGGAAATCAATTCAGGCTTTCTTCAAGTGAATGGGAAACGAATTGTGCTACATTCTCTAATAACAGAACCAAAAGGCAATTAGAGTGAACATAATACCATATTAAGACATACAATAACTGGGAATAATCTACCATAGATTTGAAGGCAATCTTAAAAACTTAATTATTGCATGATGTAGAAGTTAGAGAAAAAATGTGTTGGTTGGCAGGATGAAACAGGTTTGGGATGGGAAAAAGAGAAGTAGTGGGTTTAAGTATAAAAGGGAAACATGATACAGACTTATTTTTGGTAAAGTAATATACCTCTAAATATTGTATATTCATATAGAGTTGATAAAATTATATTGGAATTAATAAGTGCACAAAGTAATTAAAGTAACTAAAGTTTGCATAAGGTACTTGTTAAATATTGTCCTACTTCTGATGAATAGTAGTAATATTTAAATAAGTTGGAAAAAGTTTTCAAGTGGTTTATCTGTGTTCTTACATCTTAAAGATCCATACTAACCTCAATAGAATTTAATCATATCTAGAAAACAGAAGGTAATATTGAATGTTTGCATTGAAAACTAGTTTGAGTTCAAGCTTGAGATGAAGTATACCTTGCTAATTAGAAGATTTGGAAGACTGATATCAGGGGAAATTTTGACAAAAAAAATTCGTGAGTAACTACAAAAACAAAGAAAGGTAGATATAGTGTAATTTTCCTGATATTTTGTTTGTGGAAGCCATAGGTAAGAGATCATTGCTCAAGGGAGGCTTGGCCTGAAAAATAATCTAAAATGGTTAGAGCCTTAGTAACTTCAAGCACCATATTGCCAAAGAAAAAAAGAAGAAAACAAAAAAGTTTTATGTCATTGGATACAAGAATTGAAAGTATTTTTTTTACTGTTTTAGTATTCAGGCCTCTCTAATATAATAGCATTTATTTCAAGTAATTATTGTATTACCACTATTTATTAACTTATTATTAGACCTTCTTGGAGATTGAATCCATGGCTTTTTATATATTAGTCTAGTTCCACAACTGAGCTGTACCCCAGCTCTCTTGTACAGTTTTGTAAATTGTCTATGAATTCTTCAATAGTTAGCTATTCTACTTTCCATCTTATCTTTTCTCTCCCACATTTTCCCCTATGTATTTTAGTTTATGTGTTGAAAACTTTCCTCAATTTTATCTTCTAAACTTAGAATTTTGCTTTTGAGTTTATAGATAAGGTGGTTATTTTTATGACATCTTTAAAAATTATATACAGATATATGTATTTCATACATATGATTGATTCTTAGAGTTCATTGCAATAAGCAGCATTTATCTGGTCAGATACATATAGCTATTGAGCCATTGTGATCCTATCCTAAGAATAGCTTTCCTTGTTCTTGCCATGTGAATGCTTAGAGTGCTGTTAATCATATCCAAGTGTAATTATTTGTCTTTTACAATCTATTGGATTAATTTGTAGATTTATGGACATATCTTCTTATTAGAAATTAGGAAAACTATGCAGCATATATTTAATTGGATCTAGCTTATTTCACTTAATACCATTTTCCCCAGTCTTTCCATTTCTTCAGGCATGGAGTAATGCCATTCTTTCCAGTGGAAGCAAGAATTACATCAATATAACAGAATTGAAGACCCAGAAATGAATCCACTCCTATAGGCACATAATATTTGATAATGGAGCCAGAAACACAGGATGGAAGAAAAACAGCCTTCAAAAAATTGTGCTGGTAGAATTGGCTGTACACAGAAAACTGAAATTAGATCCTTATATATCCCCCTGCACCAGAATTGATTCCAAATGGATCAAAGACCTCAATGTAAGTCCAGATGCCTTAGGAATCTTACAGTTAGGGGAAACATGAGGGCACCCTGGCACAGGTTAAAACTTCCAAAGTAAGTCTGGAAAACATTTGTCAGACTCAAAAGCCATGAAAAAAAGAGATAGTGTAACACAGATTTCTTAGGTAGCAAACTTACAGACGAGAGCCTCAGCCAATGCTAAACCCTTCCTCCCTTTTCTAGCTAGGTTATTTATAGTGGGTTTACATGACTATAAGGGTTTTCTGGTAGGGATTAGTAAGAAAACAACTAATGCTAAGACAGAGATAGTATGTGAAATGTGTTGTAGCTGGAGAAAGGGAGGGATTAAGGCTGGGGGTCTAGTTCAAAGCTTTGGTTTGGTGCCAGCTAAGTAAGGTATAGCTGCACCAGGGAAGGTGGGTAAAACAGGAGTGGTTATAAACAAAATCACTGGTCTGAAGCCTCAAAATAAGGACCCTAGTCTGTGTGGAACAAACAGTCTCTAACATGAGGTTTTTCATCTCAGTTAACCAGCACGATTTTAGATTTTTGCAGAGTGGGATGTTGCATAGTCACAGGCAATGTCTCCTATGTCAGGTAATCCAATCTACTCTTTCACATGTTACCCAATAGCCAGGTTTTATACAAATGACTACATTGTGATTGTACAAATGTGATTGCGACTTTTCCCTCTCACGAATCAAAACTATCAAATGATTTCTGTCTTCCAGATGTTTACATATTTCTCATGATCTTTTCTACCATTTTGTCTTCATTATTGATGTTCATAGTACTTTTTGTTGTTGCCTTGTGTGTATATGCCATTTTTAGGGCTTGAACTCAATGTTTAATGGTCTCTCTTGTAATTTTTACTCATGGTGGATGACACTCTATCCTTGAGCCGCATCCTCACCTTCTGCTTCTTGCTTGATAATTGGAGATAATTTTTCACATTTTTGTCTGTTTGGACTGACATTGAACTAAAATTATCAGGTCTCAGCCTCCTGAGTTCTAGGATTGTACACATGAATGGCTAACACCAATCTTTGCTTTACTATTATTTTAATTATGTGATAAAGGAAAGTAGAAGTATATTTGTGTTAAGGGTGCAATTTTTAAATAAAAGTTTGAATCAACTTGATATAATATAACTTATCACTTTTAACAGTTAAATCAATGAATATTACATATTCCCACAGAAATTTAATTGAAAACAAAAGGCATAACTGTTTTCTTAAAGCAATTAATGGAACCATGAATTACTTTCACTTTACAATTCATGTTTTATATAACTTTAATTAGCAGACTTCCATGACTAAAAGTAAATATATTAATTGTATACCACAAGAAGGAAAGTGATTACAGTTAAGGACAGATATATCATTACAGCCAGAAGATACGTTTTTGAGCATTCTCACTAAAAGGAATGTTACATGCAGAAAAAAATGGATATGATGTATTTTATCATTACACAACATATATATGAATGGGATTGCTACTCAATAATTTATAAATAATTATGTAGGTAGGAGCCAGTGACTCATGCTTGTAGCCCTAGCTACTAAGGAGGCTGAGGACTGAGAATTATGTTCAAAACCAGCCTAAGCAGGAAAGTCCGAGAGACCCTTATCTCCACTGAGCCACCAGAAAACTGGCAGTGGCTCAAGTGGTAGAGCACTAGTCTTGAGATGAAGAGCTGAGGGAGAGTGTCCAGGCCTAGATTTCAAGCCCTACGACAGACAAAAATTAAAAATAAATATTTTGACTTAAATGTTAAAGTATATATTCCAAAAAATTTTAAATCCTCACTAGGTATACTAGTTTATATAAATATAGAGAAGTATTTTCTGGATTTAGTTGTGATTTAATCAATTTGTAAATCACATATTTCTCACTCAATTCATATTTGTATATTTCTATACTAATATAATTAACTGTTATATGATAGGCAATGCTGTTTTAGGAATCTTTTTAAATCTCTTTTATTTTATTTTTATTTATTAATTTATTTTTATTGTGAAAATACTGCACAGAACAGTTTCAATAACATGGGCAAGAAAATGAGAATATTTCTTAGCAAGCATTGTAGTCTCCTCCTTTGTTTCCCCTACCCATCCCTTCCCATCCTCCACCTGTTCTTCCCACCCAATCCTCCTCCCCACACCCCCCCCCCCCACAAAAGTTGTAAAGTTCTTTTAGACATAACGACTTGTACATCTCCTTGTTGCAATGGGTCCACCTGTAACCCTATTTAAACGATTTGTTTTTTTCCTTCCCCTCCACAAATTATATCGACATCAGATACAGTGAAAGCAGGGGTTATACCGTGAGCAACAAAGCAACAAAATAAAATCTTATAAATGTGTTAGAAACAATTGCATGAAAAAAAAACATTGGAATACATATCTTAGGGTTTATTTCCCTAACATCAACTTATCTGACCTTTTCTGCTTGACTCAGACATATACTAGTTATTGCAATGAGGGAAACCATGGGACCTATGTTTCTTTGGGCCTTGTTTACTTCACTTAGTATAACTTTTTTCAAGTCTTTCCATTTCCTAACAAATGGAGCAATGTCATTCTTTCTGATGGAGGCATAGAATTCCACTGTGTATATATACCACATTTTCTTGATCCATTCATCTACTGAGGGGCATCTGGGTTGGTTCCATATCTTAGCTATGGTAAATAATACTGCAATAAACATAGTGATGCTCGTAACTTAAATGCGGTCTTGTTTGGGATAATTTGGGTAAATGCCCAAAAGTGGGATTGCTGGGTCGTAGGGGAGCTCTATGTGGAGTGTTTGGAGGAACCGTCATAAAGCTTTCAAAAGTGGTCGAACAAATTTACACTCTCACCAACAATGAAGTAAGGTTCACTTCTGTCCACAACCCCTCCAGCATCTATTGTTATGAGAGTTCTTGATTATAGCCATTCTAACAGGGGTGAGGTGGTATCTCAATATTGTTTTGATTTGCATTTCTTTTATGGCTAGGGAGGTTGAGCATTTCTATATGTGTCTATTGGCCATCCTTCTTTCTTCTTCAGAGAAGTTTTTCTTTATGTCTTTAGCTTACTTATTTATTGGGCAGTTGTTTCATGGAAGATATTTTTTGGGGAAATTTAATTTTTTTGAGTTCCAGATATATTTTAGATATGAGACCTTTGTCTTTTGCATGGCTACTGAAGATCTTCTCCCAATCCGTGGCCTTTCTATCGATCTTGTTAGCTATGTCCTTTGCCATGCAGAAGCTCTGCAATTACATGCAATCCCATTTGTACAACCTTCTTTGATTTGTTGTGTTTCTGGGTCTCCATTAAGGAAATTTCTGCCTGTGACAAGGAGACCTAGGATTTCTTCTATTCCATCCTGTAATGTTTTCAGAGAGTCTGCTTTGAATCCGAGGTCTTTGATCCATTTGGAGTTGATTCTGGTGCAGGATGATATATAAGGATCTAGCTTTAGTTTTCTACAAGTAGTTAACTAATTTTGCCAGCAGCATTTACTGAAGAGGCTGTCTTCTTCCATTCTATTTTTTAGCTGCCTTACCGAAGATTAGATGGCTATAAGTCTTTAGATTCATTTCTGGGTTTTCAATTCTTTTCCATTGGTCCTGGATCTCTTCTTGTGCCAGTACCAAGCTGTTTTGATTGCTATGGCTTTGTAGTAGAGTTTGAAATTTGTTATTGATATTTCTCCAGCACTGTTCTTTCAGTTAAGGATCATTTTTGCTATTCAGGGTCTTTTATTATTCCATATGAATTTTTGTACTACCATTCCTATTTCCTTGAAGGATGAGGTTGGACTATTGATAGGTATATCACATTGAATTTGTAGATAGCCTTGGGAAGTATTGCCATTTTCAGGATTTTGATCTTTCAAATCCAGTAGCATGGGAGTTATTGCCACTTTCTTAGTTCTGTTTTGGTTTCCTTTTTCATGTTTTTAAAGTTTTCATCTTAGAGGTCCTTCACTTTTTGGTTAATTCCTAGGTATTTCATTTTTTTGTGAGACTATTCTGAATGGAGTTGCTTTCCTGATTTCAGCTACACTTTTCTCATTGTTGGCATACAGAAAAGCTATTTATTTTTGATGGTTAATTTTATCCCCTGCTACTTTGCCAAAGTTTTGAATCACCTTGAGTAATTTGGGAGTGAAGTCTGTGGGATTCTTTAAATTCAAGATCAAGTCATCTGCAAAGAGGGAGAGTTTTACTTCTCCTTTCCCTATTTTCATCGCCTTTATGTTTACATCTTGTCTTACTGCTGTAGCTAAGCATTCTAATACTACATTTAAGAGCAGTGGGGAGATTGGATATCCTTATCTCCTTCCTGAGTATAGAGGAAATTGCTTTAGTTTTTCACCATTGAATATAATATTGGCTGTAGGTTTGACATATACAACCTTTATTGTATTGAGGACGGTTCCATGGATTCCTAATTTTTCCAGAACATTCATCATAAAGTCGTGTTGGATCTTGTCAAATGCTTTTTCTGCATCGATTGAGATAACCATGTGGTTCTTATCCTTGCTCTTGTTGAAGTGATGAATTATGTTAATTGATTTGCATATATTGAACCAGCTTTGCATCCCTGAAATGAATCCTGTTTGATGGTGGTGTACGATTTTTTGATTGAATTGGTGAAGTCGATAGGGCAAAATTCTGTTGAGAAATTTTGCATCAATATTCCTCAAAGGTATTGGTCTATAGTTCCCTTTATTTGATGAGTCCCTGCCTGGTTTTGGGATGAAGGTAATTATAGCTTCATAGAATGAATTTGGTAGTGAATTTTCTCTTTCAATTTCATTGAAGAGTTAAAGGAGTATTGGTGTAAGTTCTGCTTTGAAAGCCTTGTACAATTCTGCTCTAAAACAATCTGATCCTGCGCTTTTCTTAGATGGGAGGTTACTTATTGCTCTTTCTATTTCATTGCTTGATATGGGCCTGTTAAGATGGTTTAACTCATCTAGATTTAGTTTCTGCATGTTGATATTTGCTAGGAAGAGGTCCATTTCTTCCAGGTTCTCAAACTTATTAGCATAAAGTTTTGAGAAGTATTCCCTTATAATGTTCTGAATCTTGGTTGTTTCTGTGGTGATGTTTGCATTCTCTTCTCTGAGTTTATTTATTTGGGTGTGCACTCTTCTTTTTCTGATAAGAATTGCTAAGGTTCTGTGAATTTTGTTAATTTTTTCGAAGAACAAACTCTTTGTTTTGTTCATCCTTTTTATGGTTTTTCTATTCTAATTCATTCAATTTTAATTATTTCTTTCTGTCTACTGGATTGTGGTTTATCTTGCTGCTCTTTTTCAAGGAGGCTTAGCTGTCTCATTAAATTGTTAGATCTCTCTAATTTGTTGATAGAGGAACTCAGAGCTATAAACTTGCCTCAGAGTACTGCCTTTGCTGTGTCCCAGAGGAGCTGGTAGTTTGTGTGATCATCTTGGTTGAATATCATGAACACTTGAATTTCGTTTCTAATCTCTTCCATGACCAACTGGTGGTTTAACAGTGTGCTGTTCAGCCTCCATGTGTTACTGGAATTTCTTTGGTGGCTTTTGATGTTGAGTTCTAATATAATTCCATTGTGGTCTGAGAGAATGCAAGGTACAACTTCAATGTTTCTGAATTTGGACAAGTTTGCTTTGTGACCTAAAATGTAGTCTATTTTGGAATATGTTCCATGTGCTGCTGAGAAATACGTGTATTATGATGTTGCTGGGTAAAATATTTGGTAAATGTCTGTTAAATCTAGTTGATCTATACAGTTGTTTAAGTCTGTGGTTTCTCTATTGAGTTTTTGCCAAGTGGATAGTGGTGTGTTAAAATCCCCAACAATTGCCTGGTTCTGGTGGCTCACGCCTGTAATCCTAGCTACTCAGGAGGCTGAGATCTGAGGATCGCGGTTCAAAGCCAGCCCGGGCAGGAGAGACCGTGAGACTCCTATCTCCACTAAACCACCAGAAAACCGGAAGTGGCACTGTATCTCAAGTGGTACAGCACTCGCCTTGAGCTGAAGAGCTGAGGGACAGCGCCCAGGCCCAGAGTTCAAGCCCCACAACCGATAAAAAAAAAATCCCCAACAATTAATATCTGTGGATTTATATGAGATTTGAGAGAAAATATTGTTCCCTGGAAAAATGTGTGTGCTCCGTTGCTTGGCGAATAGAGATTTAGAATTGCAATATCCTCCTGAAGGAGAGATCCCTTAATAAGTATGTAGCGACCTTCTTTATCTTTTCTAACTAATTTTAATTTGAAGTCCATTTCATCTGATATTATTATTGCAAATCTTGCCTGTTTATGGGGGCCATTTTCTTGGTAGATTTTGTTCCAGCCTTTTACTTTCAAAATGTGTTTGTTTTTATGGGAAAGTTGTGACTCCTGAAGGCAGCAGAATGAATGATCTTGGTTTTTAATCCAAATTGAGAGTCTATGTATTTTAATTGGATATTTAAGCCCTTTAAAGTTAAGAGATAGGACGGAGAGATATTTGGGTATTCCTGCCATTTTATCCACCTTTTTGGGGGCTCGGCAACTGAGTTCTTCTTATCGTTCTTGGATTCTCAGTTTGTGTGCACTTTCTTGGCCTTTGTTGTGGTCTTGTTGGTTTTCTATGTGTAGGACATCTTTAAGTATCTTTTTAGGGTTGTTTTGGTAGAGATATATTGTTTCAATTTGTCTTTGCTATGGAAGTTTTTATTTGACCTTTGGTTTTGAAGGAGGGTTAAGCTAGGTACAGTATTCTTGGTTGATACTTGTTTGTCTTTAGGGCATGGCATACATCATTCCAGACGTTTCTTGCTTTAATTGTCTCTGCTGAGAAATCTTAGGTGATTCTAATTGGTTTCCCTTTATAGGTGATTGATCTTTTCTCCTTGACAGCTTTCAGGATCTTTTCCTTGGTCTGAATTGATCCTATGCAGATTATAATGTGACATTGTGATGTCCTGTTGTGGTCTGGTCTATTTGGGGTTCTAAGAGCTTCTTGTATCTGAATAGGCCTATCTTTTTGTATGTTTGGGAAGTTCTCTGCTAGGATCCTGTTAAACAAATTGCCTAGATCATTAACTTCTGTCTCTAGGTTCTCCTCTACACCCATTATCCTCAGATTAGGCCATCCGATGGTGTCTTTCAAGTGTTGAATAGATTTTTCACATTTCTTGGATTTGTCTTGGATGGTTGTATGTTTGTTCTCTATTATATCTAGGCTGTCTTCAGTCCCCGAGTATCGATCTTCTGCATGGTCCAACCTACTGTCAAGACTTTCTACTTTTTTTTTAAACTTATTTTCATTCTAATTGGTCGGCTTTGATGGCTTCAAATTCTTTGTTGGTACTTTGTTCTAGATCTTGTAAGAACTTCCTTATTTCCTTAATTTGGTGTTCTGTGTTTATTCTCAAATCACTTAGTTGATTGGTTATGGTTTCCTTGTACTGCCATTCCTTCTGTTGTGCTCCATTCAGCATTCCCTTTGTAGTCTCCCTGATTTCTTTCCACCATCTGGTTATGGATTCCATGAATGCCTCCATTGATCTTTGTCTATTCTCAGTTCAATTATTTCACTTTGATTTGCTTCCTCACGTTCATGCAATTTATCTATTTCTCTTTGAGTGTTCTCTGCCTGCTCACACCATTCCTGACTATGTTCTCTTTGTCTTTTCTCAGCCAGTTCATGCAATTCCTATCTTTTTGACTGATCTCAACCTGCTCATGCAATTCCTTTCTTTCTCTTTGAGTGTTCTCAATCTGCTCATGATATTCCCGTAACAATCTGAATAGATTCTTCACGTTCATGAGACTCCTGTATTGATCTTTGGTTTGCCTCCTCTCTCTCCCTATCATGCTCACACTGAGACCTGTGCAGCTTTTCACTTTTTTCATTTACACTATCTATCTATAGCGTTTGTAGAGCTTTTGGGGAACTCTCCTCTGCATTATTCATTAAGATTTCTGTCCCCTGATTGTCATTAGTGGGAGTTGAGATCCCCAGACTTGCCATTTTTCTTGTGTTTTTCTGGCTTGTTCTGCCCATTTGGGATGAGAATAACACCAGTTTTGTGGTAGAACACTATTTTAAGGTTAGCATCAACCAAAGCCCATAATTGCACAATCAAAAATCTGCAGATACAATCTAGTTCAAGAGATACAATCTATTCAACATCACACAACCATGTCTTAATGGCCTAAGAACAGGAAAGGAGAATTTGGCAAACAGAAATTATTATGTTTAGGAAGAATGTGGGGTAAAATAGGCTTAGAGGAATGTGGGAAGGTGAGGGAGAGTGGAATTAACCAAGTACTAATCTCAAAGAGGGAAATATATTGGACAGAATGATAGCAGAGAGAGAAAATAGAGAAAAGAAAAAGTAAAAAAGAATAAGAAGAAGAAAGAAGAAAAATAAAAAAGACAAGAAAAAAAGGAAAAACAAAAATTAAAAATTAAATACTGAAACCCTTAAAAACTGCAAGTTTGAAGATGTAATATCCAGAGAAGAATGGAGATTGGATGAGAGGAGGGGAGGGATAGAAAGGAGACATGAAACACTAGAAAAATAAAAATGTTTAAAATATTATGTGGGTATAAGTAGGTAATACTGTTATTAAGGAATTGAAGTCTAAGAGGTTTTGAATTGAATAATAAATTTCTGGTTTAAGTGTGTACACGTTGGGGGATAAGATCTAATAATCGACGACGGGTATATCTGAGGGTGAGCAGAACAGCAATTAAGTCATGCAGAAAAGGACAAAAGAGAAGAAGTGAAAAGAATGAGAAAAGAAAGAAAGAAAAAAAAGGATCAAATGGTTAGTAGAGATAATAAAAAAAGCACACATAGATATATACCTAAAGTAAAAATTATATGAGGAAGAAAAGAAAAAATAATAGAAAACAAAAATTTAAAAAAAGAGTTAAAAGTTAAATATAAAAAAATTAAAAATAAGGTACAAAAAAAAGAAAGTTCTTTGATTTTTATTTTTGGGGTGGGAATGGGAAGATTCTGTATCTCCCTTGTGTCCATAAACAGTCTCCTGGTGGAGAGTCTGATCTTCTTGTGGTGCTTGGTTTTCCTGTGGCTTGATTGGTTACTTAAGTCAGTTTGTTTGTGCAAGCAGAATAATGTTCTGCTTTACCTAGGATTTTTTGATCCTCCTGCCAGCCTACTTCAGTGGGAGGGAGATCTGTTTTGAGGTTCACAAAAGAGGGAGTTGGCTGTTTCCTCTAGTTTGGAGATGCTGTGATGAGGCTAGGTTCTGGGTTGAGTTGAGGCCTTTCAGCAAACAGTAGCTTTTCCCTGAGGGCCTAGCTTCTGAGACACTCACAAAGGCCAACCTGGAGCCATTCTCAGGGTTTATGTTTACTGAATTTCAGTTGATTGTCTAGGCTGCTGTAGGGACTGGCAGTCTCTGGCTCAGTTTACCCAGTGAAGAAAACCACTCCTGGGGGCGTATTTTGCTCTGCCTTTGCTGGGTGAGTTTTCCCTGTTGAGCCCTGTTGAGTTGAGCCTGACAGGTCTGGGCAGATTCCTGTGACATACTAAATGACCCTTTTGTTATCTTCCAAAGCCTGAGTTGGAGATAGCAGCTCAGCCGGGCATTTGTCAATATCAAAAAATGGAGATCTCTGGTAGATGGGAGTGAATGGGTGGCCTTCCCTCCTCTCTTCCCTGACAAGGAGTGAGGATGTCAGGCTTCCACTCATGCTGCCGGAATGTTGGTTCCTGGGTCATCTCTGGTCTGCAATCTGCAGGATGAAGATATCTGCTCCTTGTCAGTTCTTGCTGGTGTTGAGTAGAATGCGTCGGCCTGCTATCTCTGGCGCCTTTGTCCCGGAGTCTCTGTGTTGCAGGTATGGCAGCTATGGCCGCCTCTGCCGCCGCCACCGCTTCAGCCATGGCTGCAGGCAAGTGCTCAGATCTGTCTCCTTGCCTGGATTTTCCCTCTCTGGCCAAACTCTCTGTACTGAGATGCCACACTTGATTTATTTCTCTAGCCTAGGACTGTCCACTGGAACACTAAAACTGCTTTCTATGCGAGAGCTTGTCCTCTGCAATCTTCCTGCCACTCTGTTTTAGGAATCTTCCTTGGCTTTCTAACGTTAACCCTTCTACCCTAAAATTGATATGCCCTCCAACCTTGTCAGAGGTTGCATCTCATTGGAGCAGAAAAGTATAAGCCATAATCATTGGAACAACTGTAACATTTTACATACATTTCACTTAATTTAAGAACCAAAACATTGAAGTCATATTAATAGCAAATGTCTTCTGAGCTTATCAGTCTCTTAATAGATGATAATCTTTAATGATACATCTATTTTTTTCTTCCTAACATCTTATATCTTAGGAAAATCTTTTTGGGTAACCCTGTGTTTCCTGATTAAAAGACTGGAACAAAGGCAATAATGAAAATACCTAAGGAAAATACTTCAAAACAATTAAAAAAGCAATCACAGTCACTCCTGTTTTCACCGGTTCGAACAAGAATATACCTTAATGTATCATGTTTTTGTTGCATTTAAATAGCAATAATTAAAAAAATTAAAACAGCAATAATTAAAACTTAGTTAGCAGTGAAGAAGGGAACAGAAAACTTTATTTGAAACACCTTGACTTTGAAGAATTCAATATAAGTATAATGGATTTATCTTGTTTTTCTATGTAGTTGCCAAAATAATAGCTAGCAACACCCAAAGGCAGGAAAACACCTAAGCCAAAGCAGTAAACTTTTGGCTGTAAAACAATTGTGAGCGTCTTATACTTTCAAAGTCAGGCTTGCAAAGAGGAAAGTGTATTTGCTTTGGTATGAACAATAAAAAATATGAAAATCTTGTATTAATGTTTTACTTATCTTGACTAGGACTTCTCAGGTTGGAGAAGAGAAAAAGTATGAATAAGTTCAAGATTGACTATTCCCCAATATCATTCTTATTTATCAGCTATAGTGATGGAAGTAACCTGGGTTATTCTTAGTATCATGCTTGTTTACATTTTGAAGCACTATTTTTTCTGGGTTATAAACTGCAAACCCTTGAGTACTAATAAAGGGTCATTTCCTACGAAATGATTGTTGTTGGGTAAACAAACAAAATATCAAAAACTTAGCAGAGTGGAAACTATTTTCTAGCTATACCACAATTTGTAGGTGTAGATTTTGTTTTAAATTGTTCCAGGGGACCCATTTTTGTTATCTTCTTTTTCAACATATAGTGCTCCTATAATATCATACACCATCCTGGGATGACTATATCTTTACTGGATTCTCTAATTTCTGTTGGAAAGTTAGGAAGGATAGAAAATTGAGTTTCTGTTTCTATTTTACCTTAATTTTTATTGCTTTAGAAAATGTAACTCAAAATGATATAAATTATCTTTATAATATAAGGAGACAGATTCGATTTCCATAATCTTACCCTAGCCTTGTACATAGCTTTGGAACTTAGTGTTCCCTAAATGTGAAAATAAAGATAGGGAGCTTCTTATTTAAATATTATTTAGAATTTCGAGTCTTCCTTTATGTAAGGCCCTTAGTGGTATGTACATATCACACATGTGCACAAAGCCAGTGGCAAAATTTTCTTATTCTCAGAAACTAGGAAATGTAGTAATGTGGTGTCCCTGTAGTTGCATCAGGAAAAGGTTGTAGTTGAATTAGTTTACTAAACCAAATCTGCTGTAAAAAATTTCTACAAGTTAATTGGCTTGAATAATCCGTATTTATCATTTTACAGTTCTAAAGGACAGAAATCCAAAAGAAGTCTCACTAGATTAAATTTGAGCCAACTACAGAGTTAAAATATTTTTCAAATGATTTGGTGGAAAGGGCATTTACTTCCTGTTCTGCTTTTCAGAAATTCAGAATCTGGGTTGTCGTCTTTTCCTTTATCTTCTATCTTTACATCTTTCTGATGGTACTTACCTAATCATTTCCCTTTTCAACTACAGCTGGGACTTTTAAGTACCCATTTGTGTTACTTTCCCCATCTGATAATTATTCAAATTTGTGTTCCTTGGGTAATGAAAGGTGATTATTTTACATATATATATATATATATATATATGTATATATATATATATATATATATATATATGTATGTATGTATAAAGAAAATCTACATTTGATGGATTAGATATGTGGGGAAAACAGATATATTGGGAAGGTTTTGGTTTTAGAATGAGTGTAGTATTCTTTCTACTATAAGCTGTTTTCCTTTCATTAATTTTGAACAACATGTTTTTTCAATGAAATATAACTAGAAAAAATTTAGTCCTTGAAAGCAATTAATCCTGATTAAAATATTGTCAAGTACTAGAAATACTAAATGCCAGAGAGCAGCTCCTGAAGCAGTCTGGCACTATCACTTTTTATACATTCTGCTTACAATCTTCACTTTTCAAGACCATTGATTATTATTATTTTGGAATTATGGTAAATATTTATTTGACTGCTATTTTTAAAGAATGCACCACCCAATACTGGTTCTCTTTTTCTAACTTTTTTCGGTCTAATCTATTTCTGAAAGAAACACAGCCATTTGAATTACATGAACTGCTTATTGAAATTGAATTGGAGTGGAGAGGAAAAGAAGAATAAAGATGTCTCTGTGGATATGTCACATTAAAATGTATCTAAAAGTTATTTATCTTAAAATCATCTATTTTTCATTATGTTTAGATTCTGATAAAATTTAGCCTCTCAACTCACACAGTGTTAATGTAGTCTTATTTAATGCCTCCCAAAAGCAAACAACAAATTATTATTTATTTAAAAATTATTTTTAAAAATTAAAAAAAATATCATTTATTTAAAAAACTATATGTTAAAAAATTAGTCAAGTCAAATTGTTTATTAGATATTTTAGAGTCATGTTCAGATTCTATGATGGAAGCCAGAAAGGGAAAATAAAATCATGTTTTTATTCTTCCTCTTGCCAGTCTGATATACTTCATATATTTCTGAAAGAATGAAATTCTGGCTTTGAAGCTTTTTGCTTGATATCCACAATGTGTCATTCTTCCTTTATAAATAGGAGAATTTGGTGAAATGATGAGAATTCACAGTAGAAAAAGTAGAAGAGGAAAAGAGAAGGAGAAATCTAGATATTTTGTTCTTCCTTATCTCAATCACAAGGTCTGGATAATGATTGTGGATATTAGATACAGTGCTCTAGAGTGATTAAACACATTTATAGAAAAAGTTAGCCCCACAAGTGATCAAGTAAAGAATGCTTATTTATTAAAAAATGTAATAACATCAAACAGAAAGTGTTCTCTATTTGTTTAGTACATGTTTAGTATTTGTTAAATTCTGGTATGCTATAGTCAACTATCATAAAGGTACACAAGAATGGTAAGAAACTAGTATTTTATTATCATATTCTAAAATTAGCTTAATTCTTACTATTTTTGAGTTTTGCCACAATTTCACAAGCTATATTCTCCCAGTATATAAGTTGAAAGAAGATTCCCTCTCTATATATTCTATTTTTATAGCTAAGGGAAAAGAAGTTTACTCTTAGACACAGACAATGGGATAGAAATCTTCCCCTAGTAATAGCCTTTGAACATTTGTGGTTCATTTTTGTACGCTGAAGTAAGTCACATGACCCATCTTGACATTGCAGAGTAAAGGTAAATCTCACCTATTGGAAGCTGATGCAGGAAAGAGTAATATGTCAAGATATGCAAAACTTGGGATAAAGAGGGAAAAGAAGAGAACTATAATAAAATCAATCATACTTGCAATCATCACATGTCTCTGCAGGAAGGAAACTATTATGTACCTTTGTTTCTAAAACTACTGAGATCTTCAAATCATGTCTTTTATGCTTGGATATTACTGGAATTAGAGAACATTTTGATACTGAGACAGCATAAAATCTCAAAGAAAGCTGGAGTAATCATTCAATACTACCTTTTGTTCTGCAAAGAAAAGAAACCATTTTATATACAATAATTTATACTTTCTTACCTAGAATCTTTTTTTTCCAGAAATGGTTTTTATTAATATATGTGACTATCCACCAGAATAAATGTCTTCATTTATCTGCATCTTGTGCCGACAATATAGTCAATTAGATGGAAGTGGGAGTTCCTCAATAGCACTTTTTAAAAATGCAAAATATGTGGACAGGGAGCCAATATACATATTTTTCCACCATCACTTTCCACAACCTCCTTCTTTCTTCCTTCCTGGGAAACACACCAAATCTATAAAAAGGCTTAGATATTTGGCTTTTGACCTGGAAAATGGAAACAGAATGTTATGGATGTCGGAGATAATGGCCAATAGTGTTTTACATAATAATGTCACATGCAACAGCCCTATGAGTCCTGCAGGTCTTAATACTACCTCTTTAGTGATGTGATATTAATGTCAGCCTTACTGGACTTAGTATTGTTTTACACTTCCTTTTCTACCACCTGGCCTAAATTATAATACATATTAATGGAATGAAATGTAATGCCATCTTAAGAAAGTTCCATTTAAACAAGACTCAGAGTCCATTTAAACAAAACTCAGAGTCCAGCCTCTGAGTTCAAGCCCCCAAACCAGCACAAACTAAACAAACAAGCAAGCAAACAAACAAAAACCACATATTTCTTTGGGGCCATCCTTAAAGCACTGGTTTGAAAACAGGCTCCTTCTGCTGATCAGACTCACTGGATACTGCTCTTTGGAATCCTTATTGCTATGGGGAACTCAGGACCAGATTAAAGTTATGGATAACTGACTCCTTCAACAAGAGAATCATGTCAAGAGTGAAATATCCATGTATAAGGCACTTTAAAATCTCCATTTCTTTGTTTCTTTGTAGTAGAACACTTTTAAAACAATGTTATTTCCTTTTTTTCTATACTGGCTTTCAAATGGCGTATTGTTTCCTTTTGTAATACTCTAAACTAGAAGTTTACAGACAATTTTTATATGAGTAAATAACACACTTGAAAAAATTCAGGGACAGAGTTTCCTTAAAGCCTTGGATTCTGTTCTTGTACAGTAAAAACGACAGCACAAATTAACTTGAACTTTGTCATTTCTCTGTTCAATTCTTGTCTTGGAATCAGTTTCCACTTGCAGTAACAGTTCCTTCCACTTGCTTCAAGTAACAATCTATGGTGCTGCTCCAGGTAAAGTGAACATTTTGTGGCTTCATTGAAATAGCATAAGTACATCTTTGTTCATGAGGTACCACGTGTTTCAGAGACAACTTAGTAATGAGAAAATATGGAATTTGCATGCCTTATAAAACATTATCCATGTACATGTAGCCCTATAAGATGTTAACTGAAATGGACCCCAAGATAGGACACAAGTTGTTTTTTTTCCTTGCTATTGTTTTTTAATGTATCTAACATGTACTATGTGATTTTTTTTTTGTTTCTCTTCTATTTTCTTCCTCCATGGTATAAATTCTGTTTTTACTGTATATGATGTTAATGACTTGCCTATACTTTTTTCTAATGTGGGGAGGGGAAGGGAAATAACAAAATGTTGAAACAAGGATACAGCATGACCCATTGTAACAATGAGTTGTACAAGACAATATGTAGAAAACGAATTTTACAACGTGGGAAGGGGAGAAGGAATTTGGGGCAGCGAGGAGGAAAGGGATGACAGGGAAAACCAAAAGAGGAGATCACAATGCTTAATAGATTATGTGCTCATTAACTTACTTATGTAACTAACCCCTCTATACAGAAGTTTTACAATAAAAGACAGGAGGAGGAGTTGCTTTTACTGTATTACATGTCAGTATAATTTGTGGAGGGGAAAGGGGAAAACAATTCATTTAAATAGGGATACAAGTGGACCCATTGAATCAATGAGATGTACAAGATGTTATGTCGAAAACGAACTTTACAACTTTGGTTGGGGGGAAAGCATTGGGGGGGGGGACGAGGGGAGAATGGGAAGGGATGGGAAGGGGAAACAGAGGAGGCTACAATGATTGATAAGAAATGTGCTCATTATCTTGCCCATGTAATTGTAACCCCTCTGTACAGTATTTTCATAATAAAAAAAACTATATAAAAAAGAAATAAAAAAAAATGTAAAACTTTTATCCTGGATTACATTAAGTTCAAATTTCCTACGTGCCCTGTAAATTAAGACCAAGTATAAATGGGAAGAAGGTTCTCAGAAATATTTTTTTTGTTTGTGTTGTGTATTATTTCCCAAGTGTATGTAAGTTAACAGTTGAAGAAACAATACGAATAATAGGAGAAAAAGAAGTTCTGTGCTTAAGTATAATGGTTCAATAGAGTATAGAAGACTGCAAATAAGACAACTTTGAAACAATAAAGCCAAGGCCAGAATGTAGATTGATGGAGTGATATAGAGAAAACATTACTACTAAGTGGAACATGAAGGATGAGGCCACTGTTTCTTCTACTAGCTCTAAATCATGGCAGCTAGTCATGCAAATTTGTAAAAAGTAGAATGGAAGAATAATTCTATTTCCAAAGCAAGTCAGATTTAATAGCATGGATTTAACTGGAAAAAATGCCATGTTAAGAGAGCAAGAATTATAGTAGCAATGAACTGGTGGCTAAGATCACATTTCTTCTTTCTTTTCTTTATTTTTATGTTTGTGGGCTTGAACTCTGGACCTGGCACTGTCCCTCTACTACTCAGCTCAAAGCTAGCAGTCTACCACTTGAGCCACAGTGCCACTCCCAGTTTTCTGGTGGTAAATTGGACATAAGTGCCTCAGAAACTTTCCTACAGCTTAGACTATACACTCACAAAAATGCTTCTAGTTTAAAAGTTGATACTCCTGGAAAGATAAAACCTAAGAATGTAAAGGAGTCTGGGAATTTCATTTTGCATCTAGCCTCAGCAGAACAGTCTTTGGGACACTAGCTATACTTAACCAGCCAAAAGCTGCATTGGAAGAATGGCTCAAGTGATGGAATACCAGTTATGACCAAGATTGCTGAATAAGAGCTTGAGATTTTTTTTCATACATACATACAAGTATGCACATACACACAGAGGAACTTATAGGTGCAAACACACATATGAAACAATTCTCAGAATGTGTACAAAAGTTAGAAAATAATAGAAAATATATCCTGAGTAATACTAGAAAAAGTGATAATTTTTAATATTAGAAAGTTCCCCAAAAAGCTTGAGAATATTGCATAAGTAAGGATCAGAGATAGTAAGAAAGTCAAGTAATCATTATTAAAAGGATTGGATCCATGGAGGAATGAATCTGAGACCCCTGCAGGTGCATCTGAAAATGTTCATATCCTGTGTCAAATGTTAGAACGTCTTTGAAAATTGTACATAAACAGTCTGAGCAGTCAGTCTAGTGGATAAGATCATCGGAGAAGTTCAGAATTGCTAGTCTGTTACTCGAGTAAATAAACAAATTATGGCAGGGCAATGTGATACAAGCCTGGAATTCTAGCACTCAGACTAAGACAGGAGGTTAGAGAGTGGAATTACATAGCGATACCTACCCTGGACCAGATAGTGTAGTTTTGTCTCAATGAAACATACCAAACAAGAAAGGGCTACACAGTTGGAACTTTGGGCTAATTTTGTCATTATGTTTTGAGAAGTCAAGTTTCCTATTGAAATGCAACTCATATATAATCCTCAGTTGTGTTTTAAATGATCTCTTCATTAGAGAACATTCCTAGATGCAAAACAGCTCATGATTCCCAATCAAAAATTTGAAAAAGTAAGCATCATTCTCTTGGATTCCAAAGAAATGATGAAAGATTACAAAAGCTTAAGCCTGGAGAAATGGCAAAGTTCATCTAATGTAGGACTTTGTATACCTGGCTAAATCAGAAATTAGATTTAAAATAAATATTTTGTTTATAATTTCATATTCTAACAGATACTACAAAATTGTTTTCAAGTTGAAGATGTAATTTAGAAATTCACAGACAATTCTGGCATTCTATTTGCCTAGAATATTCTTTCAAATGAGGTATAATTAGAACTTAGTTAATAGCTAATTCCAACAGTTCATGTATGACATAATAATGTAAATAATCTAGACAGAATTTCCAACAAATGGATGCTATTAATTTATAAATTTAAAAAAAGAGTAATTTTTTGAGACTTTGGTGTAACATGGTATGAAGGGAGTAACTGTGTGACATCTTTTTTCTTCTACCAACACATAACACTGGAAGAAATTTCCTTAATTATGTAACTCTGCATACAATGAGAAAAAAAGCTAGGTTTGAGGTTTGTTTTTATTTTGTTTTGCTATTTAGTTTGTCCTGGGGCTTGACTTCTGGGTCTGGGCACTGTCCCTGAGCTTGTTTATGCTGAAAGCTTCTGCTCTACTACTTGAACTTCAGTGCCACTTGTGTCTGGCTTTTCCTTAGCAGTTTATTGGAGATAAGAATCTAAGGAACCTTCCTGCCAGGGTGGGCTTTGAACCTAATCTTCAGATCTTAATATTCAGATATTCAAATTTCCTGAATATCAATGATAGATAAAATAATAATCATATATGCTAAAATAAATATAAAATAAAAATAAAAATAAATAATCTTTGCAAGTGTTCTTATCTCAATAATATTACTATGGGAAAATGATGCAGCAAAGTTTAGTGTAGTGTTCTTTGCACAATTGGGAGGGCATCACAGCAGAAGTGTACTATTTTTTCACAATAATGTTAAGCTAGTCATGAGGTGAATTTAGAGAATTTTATGGTGCATCATAAATGTTGGAAACTTTTGGGTTAGGATAAATTTACGGCATAAAACCTTGGGAATGATTGTCATAGAAACAATAGCTTACTCTGATGAACAAATGCTTACTCTTCTGGAATTAATTATTATAGATTGTTCATAGGTTTATCCTTACCAGAATGTGAGTCTTTTTCCTGTTGACTTTTAAATATGTAACATCACATTGGAAACCGCATTTATTGCAGAATTAAATAAAATGCAAACAGATACTGTTTTAAATGAATCTGGGATGGCATGTTCAGAATTTGAACATGAGTATTTAGTAGTCAAAGTAATTTTGAAGAACACATATATTCTGTCCTCTTAACAATTATTCAGTTTTAAGTTAGGAGTTTCCATAGAATTGAACTGTATTCTGTTTTACTATGAGACATTACTAAAATAATGTGTTTTTCAAAATAATGGCAAGTATATTGTGAAAATATTGATGATATCTATATTATTATATTAATATAATATAAACTTTAGAACTATCATTCATGAATTGGGCCTACTAGGCCCTGAGTTCAGATCCTAGCACTGCCAAAAATTTAATCTTGGAGTAAGAAGTCAAGTGTGCCACCAGTTTTCCTTTCATGGGAGAGTCCTGGGTGTCAGGCATGATGGAGAACATACCTAGAAATCTAGATGCTCCCTCCATCGATTTTGTTTGTACACTCAAACAACTACTGATGCTTTTGCTGTTGCTATGGATCAATGGGTACTTTTGCTTTCTTTGTTCATGCATTTTTTATTATAAAATTGATATACAGAGGGTTTACAGTTACTTAAGTCAACTAAAGTGTACAGTTCATTTTATTTTCTAAGTTTCAAATTTTGAACTTATATATTTTCTTTTGATTCCCTAGGGTAATTCTTTTTTCAGAGTGTTGGATTAGTTAATTTAATTTTGCATGATTTTTATACATGTAAATTTTTCAGACACATATATTTTGCTTTTAAAATATTTATCATGTGAATATTTAAAAATTATTTTCTAATTTTTTTATGGTTGGTGAATTTAAATAAATTTATTTTCTTATACTTCTAAACATATTTTTCAGGTAATAAATACTTACTGTATTTTCAAGAAGCACATACTTTATTAAGAAGGGCTTCATTACCTGGTCACTTTTTTGTAAATATTTGTACTTGAATTTAAAAAAAGTTTGAGCTGGGCATGGTGATTTATGGCTTCCATTTTCTAGCTATGGTAGGAACTGCAAATAGGGTTTGTAATTCAGGAGAGCCTGAGAAACTGAGAGCTTATTATAAAAATATCTAGAGTGAAATGATTAGACATATAGCCATCCATAGCGAGATATAGAGCACCTGGTTATTATATTCTAAATCTTGAGTTACAACACCAGTAACATCAATCTTTTGTCAAAATAAGGAAATATGTTTCAAAATGTTTATTATTTAAAACTTGTTTGCAAAGGTTCTCATGTCTACTATTTCTTAATTTTCAATTTAATCTCTAAGAATCCAAGTATATTGTGACTATTTTATTTCTACTAAACTTTTACATAGTAAGAGCAATATTATGATTTCATATATTAACTTACTTTTATTATTTGTGATAATTTCCTCTGTTTAATATGATAATATCAATATTCCAAATGTGTGTATGTAGTATGTGTGTGTGTGTGTGTGTGTGTGTGTGTGTGTGTGTTTATTTGGTTTTGGTGTGTGTGTGCTTTGTGTGTACTTTGTAGTGTTTGGGAGATCACACCATTGTTTCACATATGCTAGGCCAATGTTTTAGCACTGAACTATCCTGTCTAGTTTTAATGTAAATAGTGTTTTATTACTTTTAAATTTTCATTCTTGGTATGTTTTTTGAAAATTATATATGACAAAATGTGATCCATATTCTATCCACTATAGCAATTTTTATTATTTTATTGTTATTTAGAATATTTCCACTGCCTCTCCACTTCCAAATCCATCATTTTCACCTGTGGTCCTTATCTCTAACAATATCACTAACACAGTTGCCAGCCAGACCTATGGAAGCACTTTAGATTTCTTCTTACCCTTCTACTCCCTCCCATTAGATATGATGAATGATCAAGATTTTCTGAGTTTCTGTCACTAATATGATTTCGATGTACTCCTTTTTATGCCCCTGACACCAGCCTGTTTCATTTACTCATCACTGTCACCTAGTCCTAAAACAACCATTTCCAAAGTATGCTTTTTCCCTGTATTATTTTCATATTGGTCCTCTCCATAACCAAATTACTCTCTTTCTAAGCACACAGAGTGAAGAGCTCAGACATATATTCTAGTATTATTTACTCACTACATTGATTGTTAGTCTTACATTTCTCATTTGTAAATGGATGTAATCTACCAGAAATAATGGAGAATATATTTGTTGACTTCTAGAGCAAGAAAAAAGAAAAGTGAAGAGTCCTTACATTTTCCACCTTACCTTACAAATAAGGAAAGAGTAAAATTCAGTTTGTGTTTGCTATTGATGAAGATTTTACTTTGCTTCTTTTCTCTCTTCATTCTTTTTGCCTTGAGTGTTTACCTATTCTTTCTCTTATTTCTTTGGAAATTAATTATCATATTACTATTACAATCTCTTTACATTGTAACAGTCTATAAAATGCTTTATTTTCTATTTTATTTTTTCCCATCTTCTCTGTCTCTCAGTGCACAGTATTAGGTGGATTAAAAAGAAATGCTTCAGGAAACTTTGATTATTTTCCTCCTTCTCTTCTCTGAAGTCTCTCTGATTTTTGAAACACAATACCAACGACATACAGATACTATGTGGTCCATCATTCTATTCTATCCCTTCTCATTCTCCTCTGTTGTACAGCTCAAGTCGTTATCACTCAGCTTTATTATGCTATAGTGTTCCTAAATTTTAACTCATTCCTAAATTAAATTTAGTTGTTTCAAGCATTATCTAAAGACAGTTTTTTTCTATATATATATATCTGTGGTCTTTTGTTTTCACAAGGTGCAAAATATGAGTGACTATCAAACATCTAGATATCTCTGTAGAAAATTGTTCCACCTACTCAATAAACTCATATGTAAATTCAAGGAATACAGGTCAGCCAGAAAAAATTTTTAAAATCGTATAGCTTGAGCCCTCATACTAGATTTGAATCTTATTACCATGTTTAGTAGTGAAGGCAACATAGCTCTGCTATAAAAACAGACACATAGAAGAATGTAACAGATTTATCAAAAATAAATTTTTAGTTTTATGGTCAATAGATTTTGAAAAGGATGCCATTACTTTGTTGGTATAAAGTCACAAATAGTTTCATGCAGAAATAAAAATAAATTTTACCTCTTGGCTCTAAGGCCTATGTCCTTTTAAGGTAACTGCAGATATGTAAGTAGTATTATGTAAATTGTGTAATGTGCTTACAGCTGTATTGAAGAACATACTCAATATATCATTGGAAAACATTGGTTATTGAAAAGCATCTATATGAGAAAGTTTTTTAACTAATCACACTAAGTTGAAAACTACAACTTTGTCCATCAAAATGTGGAAATAAACGATTTTATTTATAAACAAACAATGCTACCAAGAAAAATGAGTGTACAAGAAAGAGACTGCCAGATGCTTGTGGCTCACAACTGAAATCTTAGCTTCTTAGGAGGCTGAGATTCAAAGACAGCCTAGGCAAGGAAAGCCTGTTACTCTTATCTCGAATGAACCAACAAAAAAATGTGGCGCTGTGGCTCAAGTGGTAGAGTGTTAGCCTTGAGTTGAATTACACAGGGACAATGCCGAGGCTTGATACATGTCACACAACTGGAAAAAAGGAAGGGTTAATCAAAGTCCTTTTCCTATTTTATAATTATGAGAACATTCTTTAGAAAATGAACCCTGATGTACACCAGAATTGGAGTCAGAGCTTAAGGATCAAGTGTAGCACATCCATATGCCCAGCCTCTCAGACTCTACCATTACAACCTGTGTGCTAAAGGGATCTGAAAGGTCCAATGTTCAAAGGCTTAATATGCTCCCCAAGCCCTTTGTGATAAGCAGATGACTTGTATTGTCAATGTCATTACAGTTCTGAACCTAGCATAGCACCAGTAGCTCACACCCATCACCCTAGCTCAGGAGGCTGAGGTCTCAGGATCACAGTGTGAAGGCAACCAGAGCAGGAAAGTCTACGACACACTGGCTTCTACTTCTAAAAGATCAGATGATCAAGAGCTTCCTGTGTTTCCCTTGGTGATGAGAAGTTACTTGCACTCTAAATGTTCTTAGAGTTCTCTAGCTATAGAAGAAGGAAAGAAAGATCATTGACCCACCCTGGGTTCAGATGAGGTTCTCAGGATCCAAGCCCTACCACTGTTGGCAGGAAGGAATCCAGTATAACACTGTATTTGAAGGCAGAAAACAGTTGCAAAAGCCAGGTTGGGTGAAGACACAAAGGCCTGCAGGATTAGGAGGCACAATATACACACTCAACAGGGAAGTGAGCTGCAAAACCACTTCATTCATTCCAGGCACAGTCAGCGATGGGGGGAAACCTGAGAAATTTGTTAGAGTTACACCAGGGTCAGGCTTTTCTCGGCCTCTTCAAACAATGACGAATAACCTTCTTCCCTCAGGTGAAGGGAGCCTCAGGCTATCTTTAAGTTACCAATAGAGAGCCAGTTTAGTGAGAGAGAGAGGGGAAGAACAGAGTAGAAAAACCCTGCTCTCTTGTCTTAGGGAATGGGTTTTTGAGTTTCCATCTGTCAGATTTGAAGGCCCTTCTTTTACCTCTGCCAGTCCATTCTCCTTCCTTCATTCTCCAAAACATTAATGCAAATCCCTAGTCCAAGAAGAGTCAGGGCACTTTTTCTTCTGTCTCCCAGCAGCTGAGTTAGAACCTGTCTCTGCCCTCTTGAATCTGGGGTCTCTGGCTGCCTGAGAAGTGGGAAAGTGATAGTCTTCCTGCTCTGTGGTTATGTGAGGGAAATGGTGGTAGCCTGGCAAACTGCAAAAGGCCTCATGACTGGGAATTGTACCAAGCTAGGAAATACGTATTCAATACAATGAGTTTATAACACAGAGACTGCTTTTATGACATTGCATGTTCCAGGACTCCCCTCACTGATCCCAGGGTAGCGAGAGGGTTTCTCTGCATGCCAAGCCTGCTGGAAGAAGTCTCTCTCATTGTCTGGATAGGCAGGCAAAAGGCCTCACTCCTGTACAGCTCTGTAACAGATAACTCCATCTGGGCCAATTAGTGAGGAGGAGTGTGGGCGAGCTCTGAAGGTCAGGAGAAAAAGGCCTCTCTTACCCCAAGCTCTCTCTCTTCCCAGTGCAATGTTTTGACAGGAAGCCTTCATTTGTGCCACCTACCATGGCAAGCCATGTTCTGTGCTCTTATCCTGCCTTTACGAGACTATATTCCGGTGTTAAATGCTCAATATTATTCGGGAGTCCTTCTGGGAGACAACTAGGGCACTGAACCTAATCAAATGTTTCAATCACAGCGATAATGGGCCTATGAAAGCTCTCATAGGTTTCCAGAAGCTTGGGAAATCCAAGCACATGTTGGATATCACAAAGTTTCCTTTCATCTAGGGCTGGTGAAGCTCATCAGGTTTTGAAACCTTTGACCTCTCCTATTTGGGCCCTGGGTGGCTAGGTTTTGTGGTTGAACACAGGGCCTGCATGATGACCATGAGCTCAGAGCAGAAGTCTAATGCTTTCCCATTTTGTGTCACAGCTTCACTTCTGCTTTCTCTATGTGTGTGTGTGCATGTGTGTGTGTGTATGTGTGTGTGTGTGTATGCGCGCGCGCGCGCATACACGAGTACTGGAGCTTGAACTGAGGACATGAGTACTGTACCTAGTTTCTCTTGTACAAGGATTGCCCTCTACTACTTGAACCACAAAGGTGCTTCGGGCTTTTTCCTAGTGATGTGGTACTGAGAAATCAAGCCCAGGGTTTTGTTATGGAAAGCACTCTACCACTAAGGCATATTCTCAGCTCTCTACTTCAGGTTTGTTAGTTTCTTTCTTTTTTGTTGTTGTCGGTTGTAGGAGTTGAAGTCTAGGCCTGGCTGATGTCCCTGAGCAATTCAGCTCAAATCTTATGGTCTACCACTTGAGCCACACCACCACTTCTGGTTTCCTGATGGTTCATTGGAGCTAAGTGTTTCAAGGACTTTCCTGCCCAGGCTAGTTTTGAACCATGGTCTTCAGATCTCATCTTCCTGAGTAGCTAGGATGACCGGCATGAGCCACAAGCACCCAGCTTCCACTTTAAGTTTCTTAGTGGTGAATTGGAGATAATAGTCTCATGGGACATTTTGTCTGGGATATTTTGGAACCCAGATCCTCAGATCTCAGCTTCCTGAGAAGGCAGGATGGCAGACCTCGGCTATAGAACCCTAGGCCCTGGCACACTGCTGCAAGGTGGTCCTTGGCTCCACATGGTGGAGTGCTAGCCATGAGCCCAAGAAGTAAGGGTCAGTGCTAGGCTCTGAGTTCAAGGTTCATGACAGAGAAAAAAAACCAAACAATTGTCTTCAGTAGGCAACTCATGAGTCTTCAGTAATACATAATTTTGTCCCTGCCATGTGGACATATCTGAACCTCAATATTCTTGTCTGCATAATCATCTCAGTTGTGGAGCTCTTACAAGAATAAGATGAAAGAATGCAGCCTTTGAAGGACAAAACAAATATCACTCTTTACAGGACTCAGTACAAGGCATCTTGTGAAAGTCTTAGCACCCAGCACCCAATGCAGGACTCAGCACACTGCACCCTGTGAAGGACTCAGCACATAGCATTCTGTACAGGACTCAGCACACAGCACCCCGTGAAGTACTCAGCACCTTAGGAAGGACTCATCACATAGTTATATCCCACAAGCTGTCATTAGTAGGTGCTTTCATCAGTATCACCATTCTTTCAGAAACACATCACAAACTGCACAAAGTTAACATCTAATGATTCAGAGGAATGTTTTTGGAGGGGAGTAGTCAGCCACAGGGATTGCACTAAAATGTTGGGGGTACTGTCCTAAGATCTTTTGCTCGAGGCTAGAGCTCTACCACTTTGACCCACATCTCAGACTTTCACATATATTCTGCTAGGACTGGATTTTAAAACCATCAGTGTCAGATCTCAGCCCCTGAGTATCTTGGATGACAGGGGTGAGCAAGCCAGCAGCATCTGGTTCCGTGGAGCTGGGTTGCAGTGATATACCTCTGGCTAAGTCAGGTTAGATGGCAGCTGTCAGCACCAGACTCCCGGCTTGCTCTGTGATGAGGTATTTGAAGTCTTATCCATAGAGAGTTGCTGTCACAACATTCAATATTTTTTGGTACCTATCCTGGGTCTTGAGTAAGGGTCTAGACACAGTCCCTAAGGTTTTATGCTCAAAGCTAGTGCCCGACTTCTTGAGCGACAGCACGACTTCCTGATTTTTATGTGCATCTGGTAGTGAGGAATCGAATCCAGGGTTTGGATGTACTAGCCATCTCTATACCATTGAGCCCCATTAGTGACAAGTGTATAAACACATAAAGGTGTAGATTGGCATATATATATATATAACAAGAGAAACATGTCTGTATATTATGAAATTACATATATTACTACCAATTATTGACAATCAAATTATTCCTTCCATTTTTAAATATCATGGTTGAATACATAATAAAGTATTAATTGAACATTAGTCAATGTAGTGTAATTGTTGTGTATAATTTTATATTATACTCATACACTAAGTACTAATTTAATTGTTACTTTTGTAACATTTGTATGGATGCATATTGCAATGCATTTCTTAGAATCTCCCACCAATCCTTAGTGGCAGTCCTGGGACTCAACCTCCAGGCCTAATTTGAAGTTTCAGCTATTGCTTCCCTAATAGCCAGCCAAACATCAGCATGAAAGGTCATGTGCACTTTTCGGCCTTGTTATTTAGACCCAGGATGGTCACAATGCAAGGGGAAAAAATGTAAAACCACCTTCCTGAAGTTCTCCATTTTAACCTTCTCCTTTTTATTTTTATTTTTGCCAACCCCGAGATTTGAACTTGGGTCTTAATAATACAGGGCCAGCTGTGGTAGAGATGCCAAGACCTGAGTTCAAGCCCCATGCTTGGCCAAAAAAATAAATTAAAAATAAATTAAAAGCCCTGGCTTGGAATTTGCAACATATTTCTGGCAGGCCTGTATTTGAAATCAGGGTCTGGGTAACTCTGTGACACTGTGGGTGAAGAGGAAGCTCACTGTCCTTGAAGACAAGAAATTCAGACCAGTTCCCAGGGCCTGAATTGAAGTGCCAGCACTGGAAAAGTGAGTATAGCGTTTATTATCCTTATTTATTTAGTATTATTACACATACAATATTTCATTTATTACATACTATCACACAGGATATATTTGCATATGGACTATACATCATACTGAGACCCAGGGCTTTTTTTCAGGAAAAAAAAATGTTTCAAAAGTGGCTTCTTACTCCATGAATGAGACTGAGATGAGAGGTCATGGGTCAAACTCAGCTCAGGGGAGGAAAGTTAGTGAGACTCTTCATGCCAATGAACTACCAAAAACCAGAAATGGAGCTGTGGGTCAAGTGTTAGAGTGCCAGTCTTGAGGGAAAAAGTTAAGAGATCAGAGACCAGACCCTGAGTTCAAGCCCTGGTACTGGCACAGAAAAAATAAGGAAAACCTATCAGGAGTACCCAGTCCAATATGGAGAAAGACCATTATCAGCTGGGCGCCAGTGGTTCATACCTGGCAGCCTAACTACTCAAGGCTGAGACCTGAAAATCAATCAGGATTCAAAGCTGGCCTGGGCAGACTCATATCTCCAATGAATCACCAAAAAGCTGGGAAGCAGTGCTTCTGTAGTTCATGTGGTAGAACACCAAACTTGAGCAAACAAGCTAAAGGATACCATCTAGGCTTTGAGTTCAAGTCCCGGTAAAAACATAAACACATACACACACTCACATACTCTAACATCCTTAGTATGTGCCAGTGGCTCATACCAGCAATCCTAGCTACTCTAGGCTGAGATCTTACGATGGCAGCTTGAAGCCAGCCCAGGCAGGAAAGTCCATGAAACACTTATTTCCACTACACTACTAAAAAAGATGAAAGTTGAGCTGTGGTTCAAGTGGTAGAATGTTAGCTTGGAGCAAAGGAAGCTCAGGGACAGTGCCTAGGCCCTGAGCTCCAGCTCTAATATTTTTTTTAGACACCCTTTGCCAGCCCCACAGCCGATAAATCCAGATTTTGGTCATACTAAAATCTCACTTCCACTCCTGCCATTTCCACAGCACTGCTACAAGTGGCCGGTGTGTGGCCAACACTGGGTGAACATACACAAGGGGGACAGAGCCAGGTTAAGCTAATGCCCCAGAACTTTGAGGTATTGGCCATACCAGTCTCTCATCCCCCAGTTCCCAGGCCCTGGAATCTAAAATCTGTGCCTCTGTATTCTGGGCATCTGGAATTGTCTAGAAGAACCAGAGAGTCCCAGCCAGGGCTAGAAGACAGACTTTCCTGTGATAAAGTTTGTTTACATTTCCTAGACACTGACCAATACTTCCAAGCCATCTTGGCCTCACCTTCCATGTAGTCCTGGATCCCCTTGCTTGGGTGGTCTTCAGTCAGCTGTCACGCTCGAGTTGGCCAGAACCACCAGCAACCCCCCATTCCCTACTCCACTGCCAGCCTGTTTAGAGGGATGTGCAGTGGACCAGCTGAGGAAAAGGACAGGACATCCTGTGACTGAAGCCCTCCTTCTGAGGCAGAGGAAACCAGCTAGCACTCTTGTCCCAGAATTCCCTGGGGCCGGCCAAATATTTGGACAGCCAGACTTGTGCCCCAGAGAAATGCTGAAACACAGGCCTCTGGCCATTTCGCACTCATTGTAGACCCGGATAGGGGGCTAAAGTCAAGGTCGACGTGGTGGAGGGGCACCATCTCAGGTCAGGAAGAGGCAGACAGGCACCCAGGAAGGGGACAGAGAAAGACAAAGGAAAATTACTCACACACACACACACACACACACACACACATATGGACATTCCAAGGCCTCAGCAGTTCCTGAGAACAGAACCATGAACTCTGTCCATTAGGATCACATGCGACCCATGAGAAGATGGCACTATCATACACACACCAACTGTAGACACAACATTGAGCCTCTCACATACCTGTAATGTCTCATAACCCAGCATGTAATTTCCTACCGTATACATGGGTATGTGGAAAACTCAGCTACCTCTTTGTTTATTGTTGATCATGGGGTTTGAACTCTGGGCCAGGGTGCTCTCACTCAGCTCTTCAGCTGAAGATGTGCACTCTACCACTTGAGCCACAGCACCACTTCCTGTTTTCTGATGGTTCATTGGCTATCAATTATCACAGACTTTCCTGCCCAAGCTGGCTTTGAATCGTGGTCTTTACAATTCAACTTTATGAGTATCTAGGACGACAGTTGTCAGCCACCAGCAGCACCAGGCTTCAACCACCTTCATATACCCAGAGGAAACTCAATTCATCAGGCCACATACTTCTTGCAACACTTGACTTCAGTCTTTGACATCCAGCATCCAAATCTATCCTTCAATGGAGAGAATACAGACACATCAATCCCACCCCTGAACCATTAGCCCACTCTGCCTGCCACGGGTCTCCTCTTCTTGAGTTCTTCATAAGGCACCGCCCATTCTAATGTGGTTTCAAACTAGGACAAACTTGGGGAGTTCTTAGAAATGTCTGTACAATGAGGCCAGCACCTACTCTCTCGAACACAGCACCCCTACACACACCTCCACATCTTTATAGGCAAAGATGTTTTACTTTGTTTCTTTTCTTTCGGTTGTGAGGCTTTAACTCTGGGCCTGGGTGCTGTCCCTGTGCTCTTCATCTCAATGCGAGCACACTACTACTTGAGCCACAGCACCACCTCCGGTTTTCTGTTGGTTTGTTGGAGATAAGAGTCTCAGGGTCTTTCCTGTCCAGGCTGGCTTTGAACTGTAATCTTCAGATCTCAGCTCTTGAGTACCTAGGAATAACAGCCATGAGTATCCAAAGATATTTTTCCAAGGTTTTGAATCCTATCCCCTCAGAAAACCAAGATCTGAGGACTGCACAGATGGATGCTGCCCTTGGCAGCAAAGTCCATGCGAACTCTTTATTTCCAATTAAACATCCAAAAAAAATCTGGAAGTGGAGCTGTGGCTCAAATGGTAGAGTGATATCTTATAGCATAAAATACAAGACCACACCCTAGTTTCAAGCTTTGTCTAGCATAGACCCACCCAAGAAAAGGAAGCAGGTTGGCACACGGAAGCTCAAAGCTCACACATAATACTCAAGCCTCCAAGAACAGACCCCATCCTGATCTGATTCACTAGATTCTATGTCCTACATCATGGCAGTATTAGATGGGACTGACAATGCACCAAGTTAGGACGTTCAAGTACAGTCTCATACTGAGGATCCTCTGACATTATCAAAGACTCAGGATCTCTCACAGTCCTGCCTAACCACTGGGCAGTGAGGTGAGGTCTAGTTATCCAACCACATGATATGGAAACCAAAGGGTTTCTTGGTCAAGGGACGGAGACTGGGGGGTGGGGGAGGCTCTAGGTCCCTCTCTCTTGGGAAGATAAAAAGGGCTGATCTATCCCAGGAATGTTCCTGTGTTGTGAGTATTATTAAAGAAGCAACCCTGCTCAGAGCCCAGTGCTCTGGAACCAGTCCTGGAACCTTCATTGTCTATGACCCCCCAGACCCTGGCACACACTATAATAGTTTGTTAGATAAATAAATGAGCATCTGTCTATGACAATACTACAGAAAAGTCCCATCTGATTCAGGTAAGTATCCTCTGTGGGGGAGGGGAGATGAAGCCTCATATAGCTCTCCCACAGTTCTCCCTCCTCCCTCTTCATGCCCTCCTGGTGACCTTGCACTTAACTGTTTTGACTCTGAGGATATGAGCCACAATATACTCGCTGGATTCTGGGCCTTCTGGGATGCCTATCTTCTCAAAGATCTCTGCCTAGCAGCTGATCAGTTCTGTGGTACTCAATTCCCCCTCACGTGTGAACGAGGTTGTCATGAGCTGAACGTCTAGCTCAAGGGGCCTCCTCTCCTCCCCCTGGGACCAGCCAGGATGGTCTACCACATCCGGCCCCCAAGTTTCATGCTGCAGATAAAAGATCCTTGAGGCAGCCTGGGGCCTCTGAATCTCCCAGCGTCCAGTGTAGGTGCTGGGTATTGTCTCTATTCACAGCTGGCAGGCTGGGGATGGTGAGGTCACAATCTCTGCTCCCCACAATGCCCTCCACTGTGGTGGTCACCCTAAAGAGAGCAGGAAGAGATTCAGCAGCTGATGGAGAAAGGCAGTCAAGGCACAACGTTCAAAGCAGGACACAATATGGCTTGTGAACTCTGCCTGTGCAGCTTTGAATGTCATTGTTTGGTGGCTGAAATGGTCCATCTAATTTGACCCATAATCCCAGGCGTTAGTGGAAATTGCCAGCTTAAACAAGAACAACAACAAAAACCCTGGAAAATGTGGCATTTAATTTATCCCAATCAAACTTAAAAGTTTCCAAAGTCAATGGTCCCCTTTCCCTTCCAGACAGCCTACAGCAGGTTACAGAAACTGGCATTCAGTGAGCCCTAGCTAACTGACATGTCCTGATACTGAGTGGGCTCCAGCATGGGGAATGGACTTGCCTACCACTATCCAGCTGGAAATGGCTCAAGCAGGACACAGATTGGAGTCTGCAGGACTCCAGGGAGGATTGACTACTGGTGCACTGCCGTGGGAGGGAATACACGCCACCAATAGGGGCATGGAGCCCTGTGCCCAGATGCCCACAGAGATCATGAATGCCCTAGGTAAGGTTCCCCTCTCATCCTCCGTCATGGTGAACCATCTGCCATGTCACACTGTACGCAAGCCGCCAAAACCTCATAGCTTCAAAGACCCTGCCCTGCCTTCTCTCCCATCTCATTACCTAATTATGTTTGGCAGACACATTCTCAACCCTTGAGTTAGCTCCAACTATACACACGAGAGCAGAGTGTCTGGCTGGAAGATTGTGGCTGTGGTCACACTCGCCTCACCAAACTTCTGGCTGGGGATAGAAAGACAGGTGTCCACTCAAGTCCAGGGTTCACACAGGTCTCCTAGGGGAGGCACATGCAGGCCCAGCATCTACTGTGGGCTATAGGAAAGGGGGAAGAGAGAGGTGGAAAGGGGAGGAAAGGAATATCTACTGAAATTTTCCATAAAGGAGCCATAAAACTGTGAAGGAGAAAACAAAGATTGTGGCTGGGCTCATACTTGGTATTGATGAAAGAAAGAACAAAAACAAATACACACAGAGAGAGAAATAAAATGCTTTTGCTGTTTTTAGACATGATGATGTAAATATATTTTCATTGATCTCATCTCCCTGCTCTCTTAACACACACACACATACACACACACACACACACACACACACACACACACACACACACAAATCCAGAACAGTGACAGAAGACTCTTCCATACAGCACCTGCAATTTGCCAAATGATCAGTCAGGCTGTACAAGGAGAAAGATGATCTCTCTCTCTCTGTCTCTCTCTGTCTCTCTCTCTCTCTTTCATGGTCTCTCTCTCTCTTTCAGTCTCTCTCTCTCTCTTTCATGGTCTCTCTCTCTCGGTCTCTCTCTTTCTCTCTCTCTCTTACACACACACACACTCACACAGACTCAGAGTAGTGCCTCTCCTAAGTTTGTTGTTTCCTCATGGGGGACAATGTACAAACTGGAGAATGCAGGTTCTGATTCCCCATTCCCTTGTCAGAACCAAGGGCTCCCACCCAAGGGAAGCACCACTCTAATGACACAGCACCACCTCACCTCTCACCTTCTCCAGGGCCAGACCCTTCCCCTTGGGAACAACCGGCCTTAACTCCTCTTTCACCAAAACCCTAGGCCAGGATGTGCCTAGGGTTTTGAATCCTCAGAGAAGTGGTCCTCAGAGGCAGGATTGAAAACAAGCAGGGGGTCATGGGGTCCCCAGGGGGTGTCTGACCTGGAGTGGGGCGGTGTTGAGGAAATGGATGGGGTCTTAAAGGCTACATACATGGAAGTACTCCCTACTTCCAGCTTAGGTACTTCTGGGCGACTGTGTGGATTATTGGGGAGGACAAGCAGACCAGATGGACTGGGAGCACCAACAGATGCTGGCAGAGCTGGGAAATGTGATAACCCTATGATTACTGTTGACAGCTGGGGTGGAGGGGTCATGCTGGGTATATGTGTGATGGAGGAGTGTGTTCCTCCCAGATATTCACCTTCTATCTGACCCCCAGTGACCTCACCTCCCTAGTGGGCTTTTCTGGGTCCCTCCTCACGTGAAAGGGAGACTGAGAACAGAGGTCAAGGACTCACACAGCAAGGGGGTCCTATCTTCTGCATCCAACACCCCCACCCCAGAAAAAAGGAAAAGACCCAAGAAGGCAGGTATGGAGCTGCTGCAACCCACCTCTGACTAAAACCACCAGGCTCCTACCAGGGAGAGGAAGGGTGCAGATGTGGGGCTGTGGGTCTCTCACTGCTCAAGGCCAGGGGCTCGGTGGTGCCCCTTTCTCACCCAAACCTGCATCTCCTCATTTCCTGGCACTCTGACCACTAAGAATGGGGGTGGAATCCCTGGGTCCACCAACCCCCACCCTTGGGGCACATTTTTGGCAGAGCCAGGGCTGGCCTTCCTGGCACTGAGGAGGCATGGTGGGGATGCGAGTGGGGAGGCTGGAGTAGTGGGTCTGGTTCCACAGTGAGGAGGGGGGTGTTCGGGTAGGACACAAGGTTTGAGTTCGTGGGGCGGCCACCCACATGTGCTGCTGGGAGAAGCTGTAGGCTGTGGTACTGGGTGCAGCAGACAACAATGGCAGCATCATGGTGGATGCTCGGGCCCAGAGCAAAGGAATGGGGCCCGGGACTTGGTCAGGGTTGCAAGCCAGCCTGGGGCACACCACTGTAGATGACTCCAAGAGGCACCATGGGTCTGAGCCAGCAGTGACATATTTGAAATGCGATGCTGTAGGGAGGGCAGGAGAGGGGACTGGGGCAGTAGCAGGCAGGTTGTGGGGCTGAGTGCCCCCCAGCCCCAGCTGAGCTCCCAACACAGGGACCTCAGGCTCAGGGTCTATGTGGCTTCTGAGACTCCCTGGGGCTGTGCAAGGGATGTGCCTGCTGTGCTGGCTTTGTGTGCTCTGTGCTCTTTGCCCAGACCCATGTTCCTACAGCAGCAGAGGCCAGCCATTGACGCCACCTGGCCTGGTGCATGTGTCTGCCCTTCTCTCTCTCTGCCCCCAATTCTCTGCCGTGTTGCCCCGCCCCCACTGCACAAGTGTTCCAGCCTGCCCCTGGCTACAGCAGATATGTGGCCCCTCTGCCATGCCCTATCCTCCCCTCGGTCACGCCCCCTACCCCCTCCGCCAAGCCCTCTATCCCTGGCCTTGTGCTGCCCTGTCTCTGCCCTAAGGCTTCCAGGCCATGGAAAAAGCAGCCTCATCTCAGCTCAGGGCTTACCCCCAACCCGAGCAGCTGCCTGGGGGGATCAAATTTCCCCTCAGCCCAACCGCTGGGAGAGACTCTTCTCCATCCACCCCACACACCAAGCAAGTGCATGGTGACCCTCTGTGTTTGTGTTTGTGTGTGTGTGTGTGTGTGTGTGTGTGTGTGTGTCTGATTGTCAGGGATAACTCCCTCTCATGGACTCAGATCATAGCACCCTTTGGGATGTCAGCACACAGCACACTTTAAAAAAAATAGCTCAAAGAACCCTATGTAATGGACTCAGCATGATGCACCTTTTGAAAGACTCAGCACATAGCAACCACTGGGATCCTCATGGTAATCTAATGACCAGTAAAATTAGACACGCCATTTTGACATGAATAAACTTAAATATCATACTATTATGACATCATATGTCATAGTGACATTGTACACTTATTGTGAATGCCTATTCTGTGATTTCATTCTATTTCAAGCAAGCAATATTGGTGGGTATCAGAAATCCATTGTGACCTCAAAACCATTGTAAGAAAAATCCCTTTCTGATATCACAGTGCCATTGTGATAACATTAACCTGTTGTGACATCACAAACCTCTCCTGTCCATTGTGACCTCATCACCAATGTGACATCACAAAGCCATTGTGATATCACATTGCTGTTTTGACATTACAATCTCCTTGAGATCCCCCAAGCCCATTATGACATCTTTAGCACCTTTGAAAAACCACATGGCCTTTGTGACACCAAAGTTCCTTTGTGTATCCATATCCTCATTGTGAAATGTCAATTGAGATTAGATATGCCATTACAATATCACAAAGCATTTACAATATTATCATCGGTGTGACATCACATTGTCATTATAACAACATCATCTCATTGTGACATCACAATTCTGTAATGACATCATACCACTATGACATCACATTTTCATTGTGACATCATATATACATTATCAGTGCCTATTATGTGATCTCATTATATTTCAAATGTGGCATGTGGGTTCATATCAAAACCACATTTTGACTTCATAACCATTGTGACATCACAATCCCTTTGTGACATAACATTTCCATTGTGATATCTCTAAACAACTGTGACAAATCAAACATGTCCTGTCCTCATAAGTTTTGTGACATGTTGCCACTGTGTTATGTTAGGCCCATGAGAGCTCACTATTTTTGACATCATATTGTTTCAGATATGACATGAAATATTAGAAATATACTGTGACATCATGAGTATTGTGACATCACACTGCTAGATGTAATGACCATTGTGTCACATTGTCACATCACAAATGTGTTCTGACTTCATCACTTTTGTGCCAAGAAATGCCTCTGGAATCCTCACAATCCCATTCTAAACTTATATACTCACTGTGAGTTAGGGACAATTGAGGTCTGGAATGATATTGTCACATCACAAACTACTGCGACATCACAAAACTATTTTGAAATCATCACTTTTATGGCATCACCAACTAATTGTGACATAACAACATTCTTACATCATAATTTGACATCATATTGCAATTGTTTTTACAAACCTATTATGACCTCATCACATCTTAGAACATTCATGGCCTTTGGGACATCAAGTTCCTTCTTTGAACTTGTATCATTGTGAACTTGTAGCAATTGAAATTTGAAATAAGATGTGATATTACAAACTAGTTTGACATCACTTACCCATTTTTATATCATTAACACTTTTGACAACAGAAACCTCACTGTAAACTAATGGCAATTAAGATCTGACATGCCATTGTGACATCACAAACCCTTTGTGACATCATCACCAGTGTGACATCAGATTGTAGTTATGACAAGCTATAGTGACATCATAGCGTTATGACATCGCATTGCCATTTTGCTGTCATAGACACATTGTGAATGTATATCCTGTGATTTCATTCTATTTCAAATGTAGCATATCAGTTGATATCAGAAACACATTGTGATCATAACCATTGTAACATTATGAATCCTGTGTGATGTCTTAACCAGTGTGAAATCACACTGTTGTTATGATATCTTTAGCTAATGGTGACATCACAAAATGACAATGACATTATAGCATTTTCCCTTATGTCACTGTTCATCATAGTCATATTATGAATGCCTAATCTGTGATTTCATAGTATTTGAAATGTGGCATGTGGGTTGATCTCAATTGTCATTAACTCACCATAAGTATATGATTTTGGGAAGGGATTCTGATGTCACCAAAGTATATATAGTCAAAGAGTTAAAGAACTAACAGGTCTGAGATGTCACAAAGTGACACCATGGTTATGATGTCCAGTGGTGTGATATCATGATGTTACTCTGGATTTTAGATATCTGATATCATATCTGAAATATGAGATCAAACAGAGATTTTCAACTCACAAAGGGCCTAAAATATCACAATGGCATATCACAAAAGTTATGAGGACAGGAGAGGTATTTGATGTCACAGTAGGTCAGTGATATAACAAAGGCAATGTGATGTGACAAAGAGATTTTGATGTGACAAAGGTTATGAGTTCACAATGGTTTCCTGATATCAACCCACATGGCACATTTGTAATAGAAATAAATCAAAGAACAGGCATTCACAATGGGTCTATGACATCGAAGTGACAATGTGTTGTCAAGGCAGCAATGTTTGATAGGATATGTACTCATTACTGTAATCCCTCTGTACACTATACTTACAATAAAAAATGCACAGAAGAAAAAATTGGTATGGTGTCATTGGGGTTTGGTGTTGTCACACTGAGATGATAGTGTCATGATGATGTGATTTCACAGTCATAATTATTGCACAAAGTATTTGTGATGATACAATGCTATGTGTGATCACAATTTTCATTAGTTCACTATGAGGATATGGGTACACAAAGGGTCTGTAATGCCACAGAGGTCGTGTGTTTTGTAAAGGTGCTAAGAGTTCACAATTGCTTTATGATGTCACAATGTGATTGTGAAGGCACAACAACAACGGGATGTCACAATGGGTTTGTGATGTCACAGTGGTGATGAGGTCACAATGAGTTTGTGATGTCACATGAGTTTTCAATATTACAATGACAGGTCCAATTTCAATTTCTACTAATTCACAATGAGGATACAATTTCAAAGAAAGTATCTTAAGCTCCAAACAATATGATTTTAGTCATAACTTGTGTGATATGCTGACAGTAGGATATTTTAGGCCTTTAGCAAGCTTATATTCTGTTTTCAAACTCATAATAATTCAGGTATGACATATCATATCAGAAATTGACTCTGACATTATGAACATTGTGACATCACATTGATAGACATCACATTGACCATGGTGTCACATTGTGAACTCATAAATCTGTTAGGACTTCATCACATTTGTGCCAACACATGACTTTGGAGACAACACAGTCCCTTTGCGAACTCATATCTTCATTGTGAATTAATGACATTTGAGGACTGGCATATCATTGTGACATTTCCAACCAATTGTGACAGCACAAACCTATTGTAGTAGAAACACATTGTGATCTAATAGCCATTGTGGTAACACAATCCCTTTGCGACCCCACATTTCCATAGTGATATCATTAACCTACTGTGAAATTCCAATCCTTTCATACTCAATCCAGGTATGAAATGTGATACCCGAATCCAGTGTGACATCTAGATCATGGTGACATCACACTGATAGATGTTATGAGCATTTTGTCACTTTCTGACAACACACACCTGTTAAGAGTGAATCACTTTTGAGACAACACATGACTTTAGAGACATCACAGTCCCTTTGTCAGCTAATATACTCATTGTGAGTTGACAATTGAGATCACATGTGTCATTTTGATATCACCAACCCATTGTGACATCACACACCTCTTGTAAACTCATCTCCAGTGTGGCATCACCAATTGTGATATCAAAACATTATCAAGTCATCATATTGAAACATCACATTGCCATCATGATATCACTGTGCCATTGTGTTTTCAAAAACCTGCTATGTCTTCATAGAGTTTTAGAAAATTCCTGGCCTTTTATACTTCAGTCTTCTTCTGTGAACTCATCTCCTCATTGTGAAATAGTAGCAACTGAAATTGGACATGTGATTATGAGATGTGACTTCACAAAACTATTTGATTTCACCACCAATGTGACATCACAAACCTATTGTGAGCTTTCATAGCCATTTGACATCACTATCACATTGTGACATCCCAAACCTATTAGGATCTCTTAGCACCTTTGAAAAAACATATGGCCTTTGTGACATCACAGTCCTTTTGTGTAACTATACCTTCATTATGAATTGACAATTGATATCAGACATGCCATTGTAACATCAAGAAACCTTTATGACATCACCAGTGTGACAACATTCTCATTAGGACAACATCAACTACTTTTGACATCACAAAACTACAACAAGATAGCATTATGAGATCACATTGTCATTGTGATGTTATAGACAGATTGTGAATGCCTGTTTCTAATTTTTTTTTTGTTGTGGGGCTTGAACTCTGGGTTTGGGTGCTGTCCCTGCTTTTCAGCTCTAGGCGAGCACTCTATCGCTTGAACCACAGCACCACTTCTGGTTTTCTACGACTTTTTATTGGAGATAAGAGTCTTATGGACTTTCCTGTCTGAGGTGGGTTTGAACTGTGATCCTCAGATCTCAGCCTCCTGAGTAGCTAGGATTACAGGTGTGAGCCACCAGTGCCCAGCTTTTTCATACTAATTCAAATTTGACATGTGTGTTATAAAAGAAACATAATGTGACCTCATAACCATTGTAACATCATAAATCAGCAGTGACATCAAATTGTCATTATGACACCATCAGCTCATTGTGACATCACCAAACAACAATGGCATCACAGCATTATAAATCACAGTGTCATTGTTACTTCATAGACATAACAGCATGAAGGCCTATCTGTGAATTCATTCTATTTCAGAAATCCATTTTGACCATATAATAATTGTGATATCACAATCTTTTGTGACATTACATTACCATTGTGATATCATTAACCTGCTGTGCCATCACAAACCAATCCTGTCCTTATAAGTTTTGTAACATACTGCCATTGTCACATATTAGGCCCTTTTTGAGCTCATAATCTGTTTTCAATATCATATTCCTTGTATGACATGTGATGTCAGAAATCCCCTGTGATATCATACTGCCCGATGTCATGACCATTGTGTCACATTGTGACATCACAAATCTGTTAGAATGGCATCATGTTTGTAATAACACATGCCTTTGGAGGCAGTACAGTCCCTTTTTGAACTCATATATTCATTGCCAATTAATGAAAATTGAGATCTGCCATGCCACTCTGACATCATGAACCCATTGTGACATTGCAAACTTATTGTGACTGAAGTGATCCCCGCGACTCGGGATCCCCCGAAGAGACCACCAGAGACTGCGACCAATGCAATCAGCAAAGAGTCATTTATTGGCAAGCCCAGGCTTGGTTCTCCGTGCACTCGGTAACCGGTGATGCTAAGAGGCCCCGAGGCTTGGGTTACAAAATTTTTATATACTTCTTGAGGTAGGGCAGAGACTTATCACACATAATAACATTTTGTAACAAATCATCACACATGGCGGAAAAATCATAACATTACTTTAGCATATGATTGGCGTATTACAGAGCAGGAAAGTATAAGGGACAGGGGATTGGGTGGTTTAAGAGCTGATGTGCTTTAAACTGATTGGTGGGATATACTAGGTAAACTCCAGTGCTACTTGATAACCTGCAGGTGCTCTTGACTAAGATAGTGATCTCCAGAGCCCAGAAGGGGCTTTCTGGCATTTCAGATATGCTGATAAAGCACCCTCTGTGCTGATAAGGCACCAGCTGTGATGATAAGACACCAACTGTGCTGATAAGGCACCACCTGTGGTTTTAAGGCACCAACTGTTCTGATAAGGCATCTGTGCTGTTAGGCACCATCTGTGCTGATATCCTGTGTTTGTGTAACAGACCAGAACCATCTGTGGTTCAGAGAATTGCTCCATCAAGCCCTTTTTATCTGCAGTGAGTCGAGGTTCAAGCAACATGAAATTACTTATTTAACAAAAAGCAAATTACAGAAGCAAAACAAGCAGTTAGTAACTATAATATTAACCTGATCAGTATTGTCCAGTCTTTCATGACCTCATCATGCGAATGGCATCAACAACTAATTGTGGCATTATTTTGACATGATATTGTGTATTGCCTTTGTGATATCACTATCCCATTGTGTTTTTACAAACCTATTATGGCCACATCACATCTTAGAAAATTCATGGCCTTTGAGACTTCAAGCTCTTTCTGTGAACTCGTGTACTTATGACCTCTAAGGCAAGGAGAAAAACGATCGAGTCACATTTAATAAAATGAACTAGTTTACACTAGAAAGGGGACTGGGATTACCTTATCCTGGACTGGATACCCAGGTCCAAGAGCAGCCTTGACCACCAAACCTCAGACCTCCAATGGGCAGCCAGACCCTTTCTTAATTGGTCTGCAAACCAACAGCCAAAAAACTATCATCTCCAAAGTGCCAAACCTCAATGGGCAAGGCTTTTTACTTTTCCATTCTTCCCTCCTTCGCTACAGACCTGTCCTTCCTTCCTAGTCTTTCCCTTTTTCCCTTCCACCACTCCCTTCTTCTCTTCAGGCCTTTCCACTCTCCACAGGACTGCCCTACTCTGCCCCAGTGACCACTTTCCAACTTTCTGCTCTCCCTCAACTTCCTCTCTTCTCGGGTTTTTCCCTTCCTGCTATCTCACCACTTACTTCCAACCTGGTAGCTCCCATTTTTATCTCCCCTTCCAGTGCTCTGAAAATGCAACCTATATATAGGTTTTATCCCTCCTCACTCCAACAGGTCTTCTGTCTAACCATCACTTCCCAAGCCCAATGCTCAATCACTTCTTGACAGCTCACTATGTGAAGCTTGACACATCCACATTTGGTGGCATTCCCCACACTCTCTGGTGGGCCAGGCCAAGAATTTACTATGGTTATCGGCTCCCACAGATAATTCTGGCTCTACTGGTTATTACATTATCCTCATAGTGAATTAGAAGCAATTGAAATTGTATATGTCATTGTTATATTACAAACTTGATGAGACATCAATAACCCATTGTGACCTCATCACTGCGGTGATATCACAAACTCATTGTGATATTACATTGCAATTGTGCCACTATGATCACATTGTGACATCCCAATCCTATTATGACCTCAGAAGTTTTGAAAGAAAGCATGGCTTTTGTGACATCACTGGCCCTTTGTGTACCCATATCCTCATATTGAGCTAATGACGATTGAGATCAGACATGCCATTTTAACATCGCAAAACCTCTGTGACATCATCACCATTGTAACTTCACATTGTCATTATAACATCAGCCCATCATGACATTATAAAACAGCAATGACATCATAGCATTATGACATCAAATGGTCATTGTGATATCACAGATACATTGGAATGTCTATTCTGTGATTTCATTCTATTTCAAATGTGGCAGGTGGGTTGATATCAGAAAGACATTGTTACAACATAACCATTATGATATCACAATACCTTGATGACACCATATTGCCATTATGATATCACTAACACACTGTGATATCACAAAACTGTCCTATCCTCATAAATGTTTTGACATGCTGCCAGTGTGATCTCTGGCCTCTCTGACCTCATAAATTTTTTAACTCATAATACTTCAGGTATGACATGTGATACCAGAAATGCACTGTGACATCATGACCACTGTGACATCACACTGCCAGATGTCATGACCACTGAGTCACATTGTGACATCACAAACCTGTTAAGACTCAATACAGTTGTGCCAAGTGTAATCTTATCACCACTGGGACATCACAAACCCATTGTGAAATCAGATTGCCACAGTGATATTAAGATCACCTTGTGACATCCCAAACCGGTTGTGACTTCTTAGCACCTTTGAAAAAGCACATGGTGTTTGTGACATCACAGTCCTTTGGGTAACCATATCCTCATTGTGAACAAAAGACAACTGACATCAGACACGCCATTGCATCATTACAAATGCTTTGTGACATCATCTCCAGAATGAGGTCACATTGTTGTAATGATACCATCGGCCCATTGTGACATCCCAAAATGACAATGACATCATAGCATCATGACATCACATTTTCATTGTGAAGTCATAGAGACAATGTGATTGTCTATTCTGTGATTTCATTCTATCTCAAAAGTGGCATATCGGTTGATTTCAGAAACCCATTGTGCCCACATCACCCTTGTGACATTACAATCCCTTTGTGACCTCATATTGATAATGTGATATCATTAATGCAATGTAACATCACAAATCTGTCTTGTCCTCAGAAATTTTGTAACAAGCGACTACCTTGACCTGGGCTGCATGCCCAGAGCTAATTGCAGCCTCAACCATGAACCCTCAGACATCCAAAGAGCATCGCCCAGCCATTTGTTAACTAGTCTTCAAACAACCAACCCACAAAATAATGATCTCTAAAGTTACACACTTCAAAAGACAAGGCTTTTTACTTTCTCTTCATCCTCCTTTTCAGACCTGTCCTATATTTCAGGTCTTTTCATTTTTTCCTGCGACCATTCCTTTCTTTTCTTCAGGCTGCTCTACTCTTGATAGGCCTGCCCTGCCTTATCCAGATGGTCAGCTGCCATCCTTCACCTCCTGCTTTCCCTCAATTTCCTCTCCTCCCAGGTCTTTACCCTCCTGCAGTCTCATCACTTCTTTTCTTCCAGGCCTTTCCCCTTTTTCTCTCCCCTTCTGTTGCTCTGAACATGCAGCCTAAGTATAGGCTGTACCTTTCCCCCACTGCAATATGTTTCTTGCATAACAGTTTTCAATCATCACTTCCCAAATGTCCATGCACAATCACTTCTTGGCAGCCCACCATGTGAGGCTTGACATCCTATCTCCTTCAGCAGCATGTCCTGCCCCCTCCAACGGCATGCACTCCCCTCTCTGATGGTCCAGACCAGGAGGCCATGATGACTATCTGTTCCCGTGGATTATAGGGGCACTGATGGTTATTACAGTGTCTTCATGGTGCACTAGGAGCAATTGAAATTGAACAAATAATTGTGATATTACAAACTTGTGAAGTAACTAACCCATTGTGACCTCATCACCACTGTGACATCACAAACCCATTGTGACATCACATTGCTCTTTTGACACCAGGATCACATTGTGACCTCCCAAATCTATTATGACCTCTTATATCCTTTGAAAAAAATACATAGCTTTGTGACATCACAGTCCCTTTGTGTACCCAAATCCCCACTGTGAACTATTAATTGAGAATCAGACATGACATTTTAACATCAAAAACAGTTTGTGAGATTATCATAATTGTGACATCACATTGTCATTTTGACACTGTGTGCTCATTGTGAAATCACAAAACTAAAATGATATGATAGAATTATAACTTCACATTGTTATTATGACATCATAGACACATTATGAATGCCTTTTCTGTGATCTCATCATTCTCTTTCAGATGTGGCCAGTACGTTGATATCATAAACAAATCTTGAATTCATAGCCATTGTGACATCACAATCCCTTTGTACGTCACATTGCTATTGTGATATTACTAACCCACTGTGACATCACAAATCTATCCTGTCATCATAACTTTTGTGACATGCTGCAATTCTGATACGTTAGGCCTTTTTGTCCTCATAATCTGTTGTCGACCACATTAGATTTCACATATGACATGTGATATAACAAATTCCCAGTGACATCATGACCATGGTGATATCACACTGCCAGATGTCATAACCATTGTGCCAAATTCTGACATCACAAACCTTGTAAGATTTCAATGTATTTGTGCAACACATATTTTTGGAGAAATCACAGACCCTTTTGAACTTATATACTCATTGTAAGTTAAAGACAATTGAGAACCATTATGTCATTGTGAAATGCCCAACATATTGTGACATCACCAATATTTTGTGACATCATCACCAATGTGGCATCATAAACTAATTGTGACACCAAAACAATATTTTGACATGATGTAGTGAGTTGACATTGCCATGGTGATATCACTGTCCCATTGTGTGTTCACAAACCTAATATGACCTCAAACATTAAAAAAAATTCATGTCCATTAGTATTTCAAACTCCTTCTGTGAACTTGTGTGCTCATTGTGAAATAGTAGCAATTGAATTTGGACATGAGTTTAAGATATTACAAAAGCATCATGACATCAAAAACGCATTGTAACCTCATCACAATTGTGTATCATAAAGCTATCATGACCCCTAAGTATCTTTCAAAACACATATGGCATTTGTGACATCACAATCCCTATGTGTACCCATATCCTCATTGTGAACATATGACAATTGTATTCATATATGCCATTGTAACATCACAAACCCTTTGTGAACCCATCACCAGTGTGACAACACATATTCATTATGACACCATAACCTCCTTGCAACATCACCAATTTACAATGACCTCATATCATTATGACATTATTGTCATTGTGATGTCATAGACACATTGTAAATACCTATTCTCTTATTTCATTCTATTTCAAATGTGGCATGTGGGTTGATATCAGAAAACCATTGTGATCTCATAAATATATGGTCCTTTCTTGTTACATAGTTTCATTTTATTCTCCATTGTTGGTAAATAAAGCCTCCAGATTGGACTTCAGGAGCTGTCCATGATCATTGCTTCATTCCTTTTCCCTGCTCTTCCTTTCCATTTAAATTCATTTTTACTTTTACTTTTTTTCAGAAGCAAAGAGGCAATTAAAAATCTATATGTAATGTTAATTTTTATTCTTTTTTTGGGGGCGCAGTCGTGGGCCTCAACTCCGGGCCTGGGTGCTGTCTCTCAGCTCTTCACCTCAAGGCTAGAGCTCTACAACTTGAGCCACAGCGCCACTTTCGGGAATTTTTCTGCTTATGTGGTGCTGATGAAGCGAACCCAGGGCCTCATGCATGCAAGGTAAGCGCTCTACCACTGAGCCACCTTCCCAACCCATAGTTTTTATTCTTGAATTACTAAAATTCATGCAGAACATGTCAATTCAAGCAGCATAAAATGGCAGATGTCATGAGTTTAATCTCTGTCCCTCTCCTGTGGCTCTCTTGCTCTACCATAGGGTGACCACTCCTACTAGTTAGTTATGTATCCCTGCATCTAAACCAAATGTGCACAAAGGGGAAGCTATTAAAAAGAGAGTCACCCAAGGTCCTCCAAACCTATCTTACTAAGAGGCCAAATTTCCAATTCACACTATGGAGATTCAAACTTCTACATTCAGGTTCAAAGACCTGAACCAAGTCTGTGATGGAACCACATGACTGAAGGTGGTAGCTCATTGTTCACTATAGAAGAAGTCTGCAATAGCTGGGAATCAGCCCTCTGCCTTTCCCACTAAGTCACAGTGTCAGGTATGAGAACTAAGGAGTTACACAGACCATTTAAAGGTTACTAGACGTTGGGTTTTAACTTTTGTAATTCCAAGATTCACTTCAGATCAAATATTGGGCCTGCACAGCAGCAGCCCAAGAGAAAATGATGTCCAGAACTTGTGTAAGTGTCTCAGACTATTTGAATTTGTTTTTATTGATCTATCTTTTTTCCTACAATGCACACCTGTGGTCAAATGGGGGCTTTCTTACGGTCTTAATGAATTTTGTTATAGCATCACAATGAAAATTGAAATACACAGCTATAACTCTTTCTCTAAAGGAATACTGATAGATTTGGCAGTAGGAGAGTTCAAACTGATGACCTCCAATATTCTAGGCAGGGGTTCTATTACATAAGTCCCTTACTCCAACCCTTGTTCTTCACTTTGAGCATATCAACACACTGCCTTACGGATTTCAAGAATGCTGATGTAAACTATCTGTTAAGAAACTATGTTTGGAAAGGATGATACTCTCTTTTCTCTCACTCTTATAGGTGTTAATAACCCGTTTCATGGAGCTGTATGGCATAGGGCATTTTGCTACAATATTAGATGATTCTTTTATTTTTTTGGGGGGTTCCGGTCATGGGTCCTGAACTCTGGGCCTGGGCGCTGTCCCTCAGCTCTTCAGCTCAAGGCTAGCACTCTGGCACTTGAGCCACAGCACCACTTCTGGCTTTTTTGTTTGGCTTATGTGGTGCTGAGGAATCGAACTCAGCCCTCAGGCATGCAAGGCAAGCACTCTACAACTGAGCCAACTTCTCAGCCACTATCAGATGATTCTGAAGTAATTCCACTATTCTTTTAACATCAGTCATTCTAGATTTAAAGAAAAAGACCTTAAATATCCTCAGAAAATTGATGAGGTCTTTAAAATCCAAAAGATAGAGCAGCTTTTCAGATTATGGGTGCCATGAAGTATCGTACTGGATTTAATTTTTAAGTGAGAAAACACCTGCTTTCATGACCCACCTAACTATAAAATTTTTTTGGTCTTAGTTATGTTGCATTTTAAGGTAAATGACAAAAGTGCCAACTTAGTGACTTCATAAGGGACTCAGCATTACATAGTTAAATAGTTGTCAAAATTTACTGAGTTGAATAGAGAACGTGCTTAATTTATATTAAAGTAGTAATATATTGCCATTAATGCAAGGATGTATTTTATTAGTAAATACTGAAAAGGAAAAAAAAAGTATTTCTATAGGTGATTCATCCTGCTAATAGTGACTTTGCAGTAGGCTGATACTACCTGCATTCTTTCAAACACATGCTATTTTTGAGTGTGTTATTGTTTTAATTCTTCTCAAGAGCTATGCGGTTAATCTTGGATTCCATTAAGAAAACACCAAAGTGCATACTGATATTATAACTTTTTATTTATTTATTTTTTTGTTGGTCATGGGGCTTGAACTCCATGCTTTGGTGCTATCCCTCAACTCTTCAGCTCAAGGCGAACACTCTAGGGCTTGATCCACAGTGCCACGTCTGGGTTTTTGGTGGTTTATTGGAGAAAAGAGTCTCACAGACTTTCCTGTATGTTTTGGCTTTGAACCGTGATCCTCAGGTGTCAGCCTCCGGAGTAGCTAAGATTACAGGCGTGAGCCACCAGTGCCCTGCTCTGATATTACAATTTTTTAAGACCAAAAAATGATGTATTGTATGTTTCCAACAATAAATCAAGTCCATACCAAATAAAGACTTTAGTATTATTTTAAGCAGTTGTGTTTGGAGGTTATAATTCAACAAATACAGACACTTCATATGCCTTAACTACTTCTTTGAATTTTCTCTTTATTGTCAAGTTTAAAAAAATCTGGATCCACTTTAGTGAAAGTTTCCAATTGGACCCTTTGTCATGAACCCTCTGCACCTAGAAATACATAGAAATTCACTTTGTTTTTAAATTGTTGGAGCAAGTTCCAAGACCTGCACATATGTTGAATGGAAGCCACTGGTGTATGTTTGGCTCTTGCACATAGCCAGCGTTCTAACAGGAGCATACATGAGGACATGGATAGTACTGAAGGACAAAATCTTTGGGAGCAAACACTGGGACCTGGCAGCTACTGAGGACAGAAGGCATTGGCTGATACCCTTGTAGTTCCTGCAACACTGCCATGGCTGTAGCATGGCATCATTCTGTGCCCCTCGCATACCTGTAGAAACCTTGGCAACAGTCCTACAGGCTCAAGACTAAAAGAGCCAGTGGGTTCATGCCAACCTGTGATTGGTCCATTGCAACCATTGTGAGTGGTCTCTGCAGTCCATTAAAGTGCTGGGAGTTCTTGGTGACCTGCTGGACTCAGTTCTACGTTGACAATTTTGAGTGTGTGGTAGTTTTTTTTTTTTTTATTTGGAGCGGGGGGGCTATGTTTTGTTTGGGTTTGGGTATTTCCTTTTGGTTATTGCTCTGGGGTTGTTATTTGCTTAGCTAAGTTTAGGTAGATTTATTTCTTGCCATCCTAGCAAAAGATGGGAGAACACAGTGAATTAGGCTCAAGCTCTTAAGAAAGGGATATTTTCACTGAACAAGACAGTATGAAGGAAATCATTGGCTACGACAGGAGATTTTCCCTGAACAATACAGTGTGAAGGAGGAGATCATTGACTATGGTAGTATGGATATGTAAAGTTGGCCTAGTACCACCTTATAGACACTAAGGTGGTAGTGAAAATAATCCTAAAGGGAGAGTTCAACAATTGTCAGATCAAAAATGAGATGGACAGGTCGGGACTGTGGCTCAGTGGTAGATGTTTGCCTCGCAACCAGGAGGCCCTGGGTTCAATTCCTTATCACCACAAGAACAGAAAAAGCTGGAAGTGGTGCTGTCACTCAAGTGGTAGAGCACAAGCCTTAAGCTGAGGAGATAAGCCACAGTGCTTACGCCCAGACTACAAGCCCTAGGACCCACAAAAAGTTAAAAAATGAGATGGATATTATTAAGTTTTTCCATCACTGACCTATGGTGAGGTCATACCAGGTGAGGGAAATGGATGAGCACCAATACCTGGCAGTGGAACTGGTCATCCAGAGACCTCCTAACATATATGTGAAAATTATACCACCTATTCAAGAATGAAGTCAGGAGATTGTTCAGATTGTGAGTACTGTGCATTACTTTAATGAATATATAAATGAACAATGAGACCTTAAACCCAATAACATCGTGTTGGATGACAAAGGCAATGTGAAGGTCAATGACTTTAGCATGAGCATAAGGACTTCCCAAGGGTAGTTGCTGAAGTTCATATTGGTACCTTAATTTTGTCCCTATAAAATATTCCTGCATGGAAATTACAATGCCTGCAATGTAGACATCTGGTGCTTGGGTGTCCTCGTTTGTATTCTATGGGGATGGCACATTTCCCATTTGAATATATGAAGTTTAGCCAGATAGAGGTAATTGTCTTGAAGTTCACATACATTTCTCTATTCACTTGTCTTCAAAAGAACAAAATATCATCTTGAAACTATAAACTGCAGACTCAAGGGAGCATCACAGTATGGAACAAACAATAAAGATTGGCTCAACCAAGTTGAGGAATATTTCCTCTGTCCTGATGAGCTACTATGTAATGAGCTAAAACCTATTATTCTTGTACTCATATGTGACATGGGGTATAGCCTGCCTGATAAGCACAAATCTATATTGGACAGGACATTCAATGAAATAATTAAAGTAGAATGACAGCAGTGAAATTAAATCAGTGCCTTCAATTGTTTCAGTGTGCCAATCTTCTGCAGATATATAGCATGTATATATGTATATATTTCACAAATATATTACATATTAAATATGTTATATATAAATATATGCATAAATATACATAATTATGGAGATGGAGTTTCATGGAATTCTCTGCTTTTGCTTCAAGCCAACATTCTCCTCATCTGAGCCTCCTTAGGTGCTAGGATTATAGACTGGGGCCAAGCAAAACATTTCCTAATAAATGCAACAGAGAGCCTGTGTTTAACTTCCAAGAAACATTACAAACTGAAAGATAGTAGAATGATGAATGTAAAATAAAACACTTAAGTTATTGTAAAATTTCCAAAACTTATTTCATACAAACATTAGGGGACAGTGTTACTAGATTTATCTTTTACAAAAAGATGAATAAAAAATTAAACACAGATACAGATCCCAGTTTGAAGTGTGAAAGTAAGTGGAAGGCCCATAAATTCAAGTCCTAGTACTGACCCATAACCACATATAAAATTAATTTTCTACCTGTTTTATTATAAAAATCTGTACAGAGCTGCTACAGTTACATGAGCAAGGTAATGAGTACATGTCCTGTCAAGCATTGTTGCCTCCTCCTTTGTTTTTCCCCTACCATTCCTTCCCTCCCACCTAAACAACTACCCACCCCGAGGTTGTAAAGTTCGTTTTCAAGGTAGTGTCTTGTATGTCTTGTACATAAAATTTTTACAATGGGTCAATCTGTATCCTTAATTAAGTGTTTTGTGTTTTCCCTTACACTCCCTGAATTAGAGAATTATATATACAAGATGCAGGTTACCAGAATAAAATATAGTGAAAACAGGGGTTATACCATGCGGAAGGAATATATAAAGCAACCAAAAATCACATGGTACCTTATAAATAGGTTAGAAACATTAGCAAGAAAGGAAAAACTACTTGCGTCCCTATCTTGAGGTTTATTTCGCTTAACTTCATCTTATCTGGTCATATGTACATAGCTTTTCACCTTTTCTGCTTGTCCTAGATATGTACTAGTTATTGCAAATAAGGGAAACCATGGGACCTATGTTTCATTGGGCATGCCTTACTTCACTTAATATAGTTTTTCCCAAGACTTTCCATTTCCTAACAAATTGGGCGATGTCATTTTTTTAATGGAGGCATAGAATTCATATATATATATATCACATTTTCTTGATCCATTCCTCTACTGAAAGGCATCTGGGTTGGTTCCATATCTTAGCTATGGTAAATAATGTTGCAATAAACATAGTTGGTCTGGTAGCCTTAGTATGGCCTAGTTTGTGATCATTTGGGTAAATGACCGAAAGTGGGATGGCTGGGTCATAGGGGAGCTCTATGTGGAATCTTTTGAGGAACCTCCATATTGTTTTTGAAAGTGGTTGAACAAATTTATACTCCCACCAACAATGCAGTAGAGTTCCATTTTGGCCACATCCCTTCCAATATCTATTATTAGATTTCTTATTCATAGCTATTCTAACAGGGGAAAGGTGGAATCTCAATGCTGTTTTGATCTGCATTTCTTTTATGGCTAGAGAAGTTGAACATTTCTTCATGTGGCTATTGGCCATTGTTATTTCCTCTTCATAGAATTTTCTTTGTAAGTCTTTAGCCCACTTACTTATCAGGCAGTGTTTATTTGAGGATTTGTTGTTGGGGGATTTAATTTTTTGAGTTCAAAGCATATTTTAGATATGGGACCCTTGTTTGTTGTATGGCTAGTGAAGATTTTCTCCTAATCCACGGGATTCTATTGATTTTGCTAGCTGTGTCCTATGTCATGCACAAGCTCTGCACTTTCATGCAATCCCCATTTGTGCAACCTTTCTTTGATTTGTTCTGTTTGTGGGTCTCTATTAAGAAAATTTCAGCCTGTGCCTAGGAGAACAAGGGTTCTCCTATTCCTTCCAATATCGTTTTCAGGGTGTGTGCTTTGACTCTGAGGTTGACAATTTTGTAGGCCAGAACTTGTTTTTTACCCCATCCTTTGTGTTCATAGAATTGTCTGTATTATGTGTAAACAGGCTGCTCTACAAGGTATCTTTCCATGTCATACAGTACGTATTACATGGCTCTATATAAGTATTGTATAATGACATAGAACTTTCTAATGACTTAGCTATAAAATCTATTAATGTTAATTAAGTGCCATGAAGAATGCCAAACCTCCATTTTTGTGCCCAACTCTGTCCTTGTCCTCCCTATTGTTTAGCAGCTTATATCACACTGAGCATAACTGAAGCTGGCACATGGAACAGACATGAACTCGATGGATCCTATCTGTGAGATGGCCCCAAATACAGCAAATATCAGAATCAAAGAGATCGAAGCAGTTATCCAAGGTTCCTAGTTGTATGAATGACTTCGGCTTCCAATGGTTGTACCTGCCTCTGTCAGAAGCCTGTTGATGGTCTGTCACCATCAAAGCTCACACTGAAGCTTAACTTCTCAATGTAGCAGTGTCAGGAGGTGGAACCTGTAAGAGAGGTTTCAGTCATAAATAGATTAATGCCATCTCATCAACTCTGAAGGGACTAACATCATCGTCATTCTAGCACATGCCATGATGCCAAGATCCTCTGTGATATGATGCACATAGTGGGCCTTAGCCCATGTGCTAGCATGCTATTTAGACATTGCATCTACTATTAATTTTGATTGAAATCGACCTTTTTTCCGTATGAAGTATACAGCTTCAAGGATTTTGTTAAACCATGACAAAATGGACTGAGATGGTATGCTTTTTGTCTTTTTCATGGAACTGAGGAATAAACTGAAAGCCTTACACTTACTAGGCGAATACGTTACCATTTGAGCCTGCATTCCTCCAACCATTTTTTTTCTTTTTCATTTGGCTTTTCATATAGTCTTGTGCTACACTTCACTCAAGCCTCCCTCATTACCCCATCCTCCTATACCTCTAACTCTCAATATCTGGGATTAGAGCCTGTGACACCAGTTTACCCCTTCGAATATACTATTCTTTTGGGAAGAGAGATACAGACCCCTGAGAAGAAGCTTATGTGTATTTGTGTGTGTGCTTGTGTGTGTGTGTGTGTGTGTGTGTGTGTGTGTGTGTGTATGTGTGTATTCGGGTACTGGTCTTGGTGATTTATTTTGTATTGAGGGTGAATCTTCCTGATGATTCTGCATTCTAATTCTTTTCACTAAAAAAGAAATGCTTCTCTGCGTGCTAGTGGCTCACAACTGTAATCCTAGTTCTTCAGAATGCTGAGATTTGGGGATAACACTGTTAAGCAAGGTGAGCCACGAAAAGTCCATGACACGCTTATGTCCATTTAATCACCAAAAATGTCAGAAGAGGAGCTGTGGCTTAAGTAATAGAGTAATATTCTCGAGGAAAAAATAGAAATAGCACCTAGGCTCTTATCAAGGTTAAGGACCAGCACCCTTACAAAATCTCCAGATAGCACTTGAGCTATTACAATGAGCTCTTGTGCTTTTTAAAGTCACAATTTTGTCTAATGGATTATCTGTACAGGATAGTTGCAGTAAAAAAAAAATCTTGTATTTCTTCATAAGATATGTTCTTTCTGGACCATCTTTATGACCCATTTTTGTCTCTTGAATGATGTGTTGATTTTGAAATAGAGGAAAAATTCAGTGATGAATTTGTTCTCTGCATCCTTCCCTCATCCATTATTAATATGTTCTCTCTTTTTTTTTTGGCAATCCTGGGGCAGGAACTCAGGGCCTAGGCACTGCACTGAGCTCCTTTTTTGCACAAGGCTAGCACCCTATGACTTGAGCCAGTGTCACTTATGGCTTTTTCTTTTTATGTGTTACTGAGTAATTAAACCGAGAGCTTCATGCATGCTGAGCAAACACTCTACCACTAGACCACATTCCAAGCCACATGATCTCTTTTGAAAATATATCTGTCATGTTTACTTCTGTCCCATTTCTGAAGCCACTGCCACTGTTCTTGAATCTATCCTCAGTTTTACTCCTAACTCCCTTTCATTCCCTTTAACTGCTGAATTGTTTTCCACTCCACCAAAGAAACTATCTTTCCTTTTCTTAAATTTCACACTTCATTTGCTAAAAATGAAGGAATAACTCAATTACCAGTGTCTGAAATTGAGGACACTTAGAATAGTAAATAGCTTTTTCTACTTATTTTTTCAGCCGTGGTGCTGCAACTCTGGGCCTGGGCGCTGTCCATCAGCTCCTCAGCTCAAGGCGAATGCTTCACCACTTGAGCCACAGTGCCATTTCCAGTTTTCTTAGTGCGTTATGGGAGATAATAGTCTCTCAGCCTTTCCTGCCTGGGCTGGCTTTGAACCGGCAGCCTCAGATCTCATCCTTCAGAGTAGCTAGGATTACAGGAATGAGCCACTGCTGCCCAGCTAATAAATAGCTTTTTATGTGTATCAGGTGATACACAACAACTCAGAACCTTGGGATATCTTTTGTCTTCCAGTCTGGGAAGGATCTAACCCCACAATATGCCCTGCAAGACAACAAAATTAAAGAGATTCTACAAATGTAATTAGTTCCCACAAGATTTGGGTATGGATTACTTCCAAGTAGAAAGTGCAAAATAAGGCCTTTCTAGAAGTCAGTGCCGCCAACAGGATGAATCAAACAGTAAAGAGAATATGTTTGTCAAGAAAGTATGGAGGGGTCTAGGAGCTGACAAAAGTGGTTGTATGATAGGAGACAAGAAACCAGAAATCACAGTCTCACAACCACAGAACCTAAAGCATACCAGGCATCCCTTAAGCTTGGAAGAGATCCCCACATTCCATGAGAGACTATAGCCTGGTGGCCCCCTGGTAGAAACTGAGCAGCTGCTAGAGACAAACTACACCCAAACTACCAAACTTATGTCCTACTATTGCTGGTATTTAATGGTCAAACAAATAAATTTGTGGTAATTTGCCACGTATCATGACTAAATAAATGCATCTCTCAGAGTACTGGTTCCTCACACCTGTAATCCCAGCTACATAGGAAGCTGAGATCTGAGGATCCAGATTCAAATGGATCTCAAGCAGCAATGTCTGTGATATTCATATTGCCAATAAATAGCAAAAATATTGGAAATGGTGGTATGGCTTAAGTAATACGGCACCAGCCTTAAGGGAAAACCTAAGTAAAACTCAAGACCCTAAATTAAAACTCCAATACCAGTACATACACAAAAAATAATGGAAAAATGAGAGCATTTATTGAAAAGCATCTGGTGTTTTCTCTGCTCTGTGTAAAAACTCTAACATCTCTCACACTTTTTGCTTGTGCTTGAAGAAATTTATTAAAATCTATAACACCAGGTTAATGATATCTAACTACACAACTACACAAATGTGTTGGTCACACACTTTTCAATATAGCATATTGTAATTGTTACTGCAAACAAAGTACCTTTCCTACTAATTTAATCTAATTAATCTCAGTAACTGGATTTGTATATTGGTATTTCTCACAATACTTTATCTGAAATCAAACTTAAACTTCGTAACTCATCAAAAGGGAAAACTTATGCTGTATCTTCAGGTACATTCCTTTCTGTCACTTTTCCTACAAATGAAAATTAATTGATTCCAACATTTAAAAATCCTACATCCCAAATTAAGAGAAGACTCTGATTAAAACTAAAAACTTTAAAGTGTTTTCAATTTCTGTTTAATTTGGACAAAGTACTTAAAGATATCTTTGGACTTCCATAGAGATATCATATCCAAAACTTCATCTATACCATATAAATAAGTTCCCTAAAGGCTGTCTATAAATTCACATAGATGTTGCTCAATTCACTAGAGCAAAAGAACTATAAATTCTGACTTACATTTATAAACATCCCATGACAATTTCTAGATCATTCCATTTTACTCAGAACCATGAAGGCTGCCAAGATACTCACTAATGGTGAGAAGAGAAAAAAGAGCAAGTTTGCGATGGCTGATATTTTACAAAAGCCTTATTTGCATGTGGGCACACACAGAAAGCTATAAAATGTTCAGCTTTATGTGGAAAAAAAGGAACTCGCCCTACAGAGAGAGAAAACACTTGGCAGGAGGAAGATGGACTGAAGAATTACCTGAATGCATGTCTTCTCATATATTTCCCTCCATGTGATTCATGGAGTTTTCTCTGGGACTCAATGCTCAATAAGGCAGACCGCGGTCATCCTAGCAAAAGCACAGACAGCCAAGACTCAGGTAACAGCCACTTCTTTGCTCTCCCTGTGAAAACATCACCAACCGAATGAAAAATAAAGCAAAGTGGATTTCAGGGGCACATAAAGAGAACCATAATGCTTTTGGGGACAAAGAAAACTGTGTGTGTGTGTGTGTGTGTGTGTGTGTGTGTGTGTGTGTGTGTGTGTGTGTTCTTGTGGGTTGGTACTGGTACTTAAAATCAGGACTTTGGAACTATCCTTTAGGAACTACACATAACTACACTTTAGCTTCTTTGCTCAAGCCCGGTGCTCTACCACTTGAGCCACACTCCACTTTTGGCTTTTTAGTCATGAATTGAAGAAAAGAGCATCATAATCTCTCCTGACCAGGCTGGATTTGAACCTTTATCCTCAGATTTCAGACTCCTGATTAGCCTGAATCACAGGAATGAGCCATCAATGCTGGCATTAGTGACAGACCAATGTACTGATTTCAAGCCCCAATACCAGCACAAAAACCAAAACCAAAATCATACTTCGTAGCCTATAAATATACTGATAGCATATTAAACCAATATAATGAAATGTGGAGAAATGTGAAGGACATCTGAAAATGATTATCATTATTAGCTTTTCTGATTTTTAAAAACCTAAAATTCCTTTCCTAAAATGTAAACTAACTACACAAGGCCCTCGTACCAAGGTGTATGTTTCAAATGAGATAGCAGATAAGGACAAACAGAAAATGCTGAGGAAAACAAATAATTTTAGAATTCAGTGATTATTACACAGAAAATATACTTTAGCATCTGTACTTTGAAACTGTTTCAAGTAGGCTACAGTAATGACAAAAACTACTGTTCTTCTCATTAACACTCCTCATGAAAACAGGTTTACTTTATTCCCTTTATCTGTGAATATTTGATTCACTTTTCCCAAAATGACACTAAAGAGACTCAGTCTTTCCAAAAATCCAAATTTTATATCTTAACACTTAAATCAAATATATCATGTATCTTCTTTGGGTTGGGACTATCATAACAACTTTTAAGTTGTTCTTTTACCTTTGATGCCAGGAGAGTGTTTATTTTCACAAAAGAGGACAGGAAAACACTCAGTAGATCACCTGAAGGCTGAAATCTGAAGATCATGGTTGAAAACCATGAAAACTCTTACCTCCAACTGAAAAACAAAAAGCTGGAAGATGTGGCTCAAGTGAGAGGCTGCTAAAGCAAACAAAACCAAAAGGAGGGGGGGGACAGAGGACAGCATCCAGGGCCAAACTTCATATTCAAAGACCATCTCACATATGCACAAATAAATCTGACAACAATTCAGATTAACATCATCTGAACTGCCTAATGGGAAGTGTGCATGAGAATTTAAAAATATTTCTATTTTTAAGAAACACATTTAAGGAGTTCTGTGAAGATGGGGGAGGAGAAGCTGGAGGCTAAACATGCTCTCACATAGGAAGCAGTTTTAGTGTTCCAGTGAACAATCGTAGGCCAGAGAATTTCACCAAGTGTGCCATTACAGTACAGAGAGTTTGGCCAGAGAGGGAAAATACAGGCAAGGAGACAGATCTGAGCATGTGCCAGAGGCCATGGCTGCTGTTGTGTTGGCAGCGGGAGCGACGGCCGTAGCCATCATACTTACAACAGAAAGAGTCCGGGACAAAGGCGCCAGAGGCAGCAGGTGAGTGGATTCTATTCAACACCAGCAAGAACTGACAAGTGTCAGATATCTTCATCCTGCAGATTGCAGACCAGAGACAACCCAGGAAACAAGACTCTCTTGAGTAGAACCCTGATATTCTCACTCCTTCTCAGAAAGCAGAGGAAGGAAGGCCACCCCTCCGTCCCCCCCCCCCCCAACTACCGGAGACCTCTGTCTTTGATACTGACAAAGACCAGAGAAAACTCTGCCCCTGTGGGAGGGACTTTCTTCACTGGGTAAACAGAGCCAGAGGCTGCCACTCCCTACAGCAGACAAGAAAATCAATTGAAATTCAGTAAACATAAACCCTGAGAAAGGCTACAGGCTAGGCTCTGTGAGTGTCTCAGTAGCTAGCCCCTCAGGAAAAAGCTACTGTTTGCTGAAAGGCCTCAACACTAGCCAGAACCTAGCCTCATCACAGCATCTCTAAACTAGAGGAAACAGCCATCTCCCTCTTTTGTGATGCTCAAAGCAGATCTCCCTCCCTCTGAACTAGCCTGGGAGGAGGAGGATCACAAAATCCTGGGTAAAGCAGTGCATTTTTCTGCCTGCCCAAACAAACTGACTTAAGTAACCAATCAAGCCACAGGAAAACCAAACACCACAAGCAGACCAGAGACTCCAACAGGACACTGGTTATGGACACAAGGGAGATACAGGATCTTCCCATCCCCCCCAAAAAATCAAAGAAATCTTTTCTTTGTACCTTTTTTAAAAACTTTTTAAATTTTTTGTTAAATTTTTACTTTTTAATTTTTTTGAAAAAATTGTTCTCTATTAATCTTTTTTTCTTCCTCTTACAATTTTTATTTTAGATTTTAGGTGTATATGTGTGTGTGCTATTTTTTAGCTCTATTGAATTTTTGATCCTTTTTTCTTTCTCATTCTTTTCATTTTTCTTCTCTTTCATTCTTTTTTGCATGCCTTAATTGCTGCTCTGCTCATCCCCAGATATACCCGACATTGATTATTAGACCTTATCCCATGTTGTGTACACACTTAATCCAAAAATTTATTACTCAATTCAAAACCTCTTAGACTTAAATTCCTTAGTAGCAGTATTAACCCTTTATGCCTATAAAATATTTTAAGCATTTTTTAGTTTTTAGTTTTTCAACTCCTTTCTATCCCTCACTTCCTCTCTTCCTATCCCCGTTCTCAGAATACTACTTCTTTAAACTTGCATAATTCTAAGTGTTTCACTTTTTAATTTTAAATTTTTGTTTTTCCATTTTTTCTTGTCTTTTTTTCTTTTTCTTCTTTATTTCTCTCTACTATCATCCTGTCCAATCCATTTCCCTCCTTGAGATAAGGACCTGGTTAATTACACTCTCCCTTTACCTTTCCACATCCCTTTAGTCTTATTTTTACCCACATCTCTTCCTAATTTCTGCCAAATTCTTCTTTGTTGTTTGTGGACGATTAATACATAATTGTTTGGTATTTAATAAATTGTATCTTTTGAATTAGATTGTATCTGCAGATTTTTGACTGTGCAACTACGGACATTGGTTCATGGTTGTCTTAAAATAGTGTTCTACCACAAAGCTGGTGTTACTCTCATCCCAAATGGGCAGAAGAAGCTGGAAAAAAAACACAAGAAAAATGGCAATCCGGGGAGTTCAACTCCCACTCATGATAATCAGGGGGCAGAACAGATCATGAATAATCCAGACAAGAGTTACCATAAAGCTCTACAAATACTAATGGTAAACATGGTAAATGAAAAGATTGAAAACCTGCAAAGGATCAGTAAGAGCATGATATGGAGAAAGAGGAGGCAAACTAAAGATCAGTACAGGAATCTCATGAGCGTGAGGATGCTACTCAAAGACTGATACAGGAATTACATGAGCAGATTGAGAACACTAAATGAGAAATAAAGGAATTAAGTGAGCAGGCCAAGACCAGACAAAGAGAAAGTCAGGAATGGAGTGAGCAGGCTGAGAACACTTAAAGAGAACTACAGGAATTGGGCGCATATGAGGAAGCTAATCAGATTAATACAGGAATTGAGAGAGTGGGACGAGAATAGACGAAGATCAATAGAGGAATCTATGGAACCCATAAACAGAGAGCTGAAAGAAGTCAGGGAGACTACAAAGGGAATGCTGAATGGAACCCAACAGAAGGAATGGAAGTCCAAGGAAACCATAACCAATTAAATAAGTGATTTGAGAATAAACACTGAATACCAAATTAAGGATGTAAAAGAGTTCATACAATTTGTATAACAAAGCTTCAACAAAGAACTTGAAGCCACCAAAGGCGACCAATTAGAAGGAATAAACAAAAGAAACAAAGTAGAAATTTCTGAATGTAGGTGAGGCCATCCGGAAGATCGAAACTTGGGGATTGAAGACAGCCTAGATATTATAGAGTAAGAACCTACAACAATCGAAGACAAATCCAAGATATATGATAGATCTATTCAAAATTTAGAAGACACCATCAGAAGCATAATGGTTGTAGAGGAGCACCTAGAGACAGAAATTAATGGTCTAGGAAATTTTTTTAACAGGATCCTAGCAAAGAACTTCTCAAACTGGCAAAAAGATAGGCCTATTCAGATACAAAAAGTTTTTAGAACTCCAAATAGGCTAGACCAGAACAGGCTATCCCACTGTCACATTATAATCCATACAGGATCAATTCAGACCAACAAAATGATCCTGAAAGCTGTCAAGGAGAAAAGATTAACCATCTATAAAGGGAAACCAATTAGAATCACCAAAGATTTCTCAGCAATTAAAGGAAGTAGATCTTGGAATTATGCATGCGATGCCTTAAAGACAAACAACTATCAACCAAGAATACTGTACCAGTCTAAACTCTCCTTCATAACTGAAGGTCAAATGAACACCTTCCTTAGCAAAGAAACACTGATACAATATATCTCCACAAACCAGACCTACAAAAGATTCTTAAAGATGTTCTACACATAGAAAACCAACAAGACCACAATGAAGGTCAAGAAACTGCACTGAAAATGAGAATCCAAGAACCATAGGAGAACCTAGTTGCCACAGCCCCCAAGAAGATGGATAAAATGGCAGGAACTTCCAAATACTTCTCAGTCCTGTCTCTCAACATTAACGGACTTAACTCCACAATTAAGTGACATAGACTGTCTAGTTGGATTAAAAAGCAAGATCCTTCTATTTGTTGCCTTCAGGAGTCACACCTTGCCCATAAAAACAAACATATTTAAATGTGAAAGGCTGGAACAACATCTACCAAACAAACGGCCCCCATAAACAGGCAGGAGTTGCAATCCTAATATTAGATAAAATAGACTTATATTAAAATTCGTAAGAAGAGATAAAGAATGTTGCTACATACTACTTAGGGGATCTCTCCTTCAGGAGGATATTACAATTATAAATATCTATTTGCCAAACAACGGAGCACCCAAATTTATCCAAGAAACACTACTTTCCCACAAATCTCACATAGATCCAAAGACATTAATTGTTGGGTGTCGGGTCTTTGTCCGTCCCAGGAAAGATGGACGTGGTCTGAGGAAAGGTAAGTGCGGCTGCGCGGCCAATCGCCAGCCTCCCTCAGCCCAGGAGACAATCAGAAGCAGCAGCAGGGAGTCAAGTCAAGTAGGAAAACTCATTTATTAACACAGAGCAAGCCCTTTTAAAGGAAAAAAGAGCAGGTGGCATGGCAGGGGAGGAAGAGGAACCAATCACTGTGAAGGTCACACCCTATCATGCACCTAAGTTTGCACGGGCTGGTTTGGCACTGAACATAAAGCAAATTGGGCTCTGTCCACTCAACTCCCTTTCAGTGCCATCTTTGCTGTCCATGTGCTCTACAGATTCCCCTTTTTTGTTTTAATGGCAGATCCACCTCCCAGTTAGTTATCGTTCCCCCCCCCCCCCATAAAGGTTATTTTAACAGGATTACATTGGTAAGGATAGCATTGGCCACACAAGGGGTTTGAGGCAAGTCTGGGGGTGAGATTCGCTAGACAAGGATAGGGAGGGTCCGTGTGCATGATCCAAGAGCCCGTCCCAGTTACCTCACATCCCCACATAGCACTGAAATAACCATCTGTCCCACCACAGTTAGAAATGTCCAAAGCAGTTCAATTAATTCCTGGGCATATATAAAAGTCAGTATCTCATAAGGTCTTCCTCTTCAGAACATGGGAGCAACCTGGGTATTGGGAGTTCCACACATGCAGCACGGTGCATCCTCGTGGGCCCCCACACTCAGGCCATTTTACTATAGTCCAGAAAAACAAGGAAAATTTAAAACAAACTGCAGACAAAGCAAAGCAATACTGGGCATCTGGTGTCTTTTAAGTAAGCCAGTTCCTTTTACATGCCTTTAAGTGAGCACAGGGGTCAAGATGACGTTGAGCTTTACTGTCAGCTCCCAATGGCTCCCAACATCTCTACCATCTTTCTTTAAAGAAGTGAACTGCCTGCCTTAGGTTGGGTGGATCACCTTATATGCCTGACCCATCATCGGGACTTTCTTCAGAGCAAAGCTGAAAGCCCTGTCTTAGATGGGTCAGACTGACACCCCCTCTTACCCATCTCTGGCTGCAATTCCTCTCAGGGGAAATTCATTCACTTGGAGCTTGATCTTATGTAACTGGCTGGCTAAGCTCATAAGAGGTTTGCAGTGCACGTATAATGCAAGGAAGGCATAGAAAAACCATCAACAAATGCATTACCAGGCCAAGAAATGTCATTAACAGTCCTTGAACATTAGTCAAGGATGGGATAGCAGTCTTTGCCACTTCAGAGTTCAGAGCTGGGGCTTGTTCTAGAGCAGGTTTTAGACATGTTTACAGGAAAGCATAACAAAAGGTGGTTGTACAAGCAATGAGTAAAAGAACAATTAGAGCAGGTAGCATTAAAATAAATAGCTCCTACAGAAATATTAAATGGTCCATACATAATGACATAGGGTGGTGATCAAAATGAAGGTCAGGCCAGCAGGTAGACTGGACAGCTTTTCTTGTAGTACTATTGATGATTTCTGCATTGCCAGCACTGATCACTGCCCAGGTCACATGTTGAGGTTGATGTAGGTTCCGTAGGGCCATTACCGGGACTGGGAGGGTCAGGACAGCCAACAGCTGGACTATCGCCATCTGCAATTGTTAAAGAACACAACAGATTCTCAAGGGCTGGTTGCCCATGGGGATGGTTACTAGTTATCTTTCCGGCTTTCCTCTTTTAAACACAAGCCTTGGTCACCATAGCCGTTTTTCTTTCCTTGTTGATCAGCTTATCCTTGTACATCCTCCTGTACAGAGATGATGGGTAAAAACTTAAGGTTCCTGGCAGGGATCCAAATGGGGGCTGTCCCCCTATGGGAAAAACGCATCCAAATCCTCTGCCCATGGTAACTAGGGGGTCAGGTCCTCTCCATTGTTGTGTCAGGGGGTCCTTCCACTTGACTTTCACTTGGGGCTTAGGGCTTAGTTGTCCCCAGTTCTTCTGAAATCTGGATTCAGTTGCCCCTTTTGAAAAATTTAAAATGTTAATTGTAAACAAAGCTATCTGTAACTGTATATGGTGGCTAACTCACCCTTTTTTGTTTTATAGGTTATCATAATACAAATTAAAGGGTTTTTGAATGTCCTGAAGGGCCATAGTTATGGCCAGCTTTTCTTTTATATTGTGCTGACCCTTGACAAGGTTGAAATCTTTGTTGGCTTTGGGTCTTTTGTTTCTCCTCAAAGGCTGCATACACAGAGCCTTTACCTTCGTCAGTAAAAACATGGAGGGCGCCAGGAATAGTCGTAGGAGAAAATAGAGATGGCATTTTGAGGGGAAGTCACCATAACATGACAGTCCATTTGGATGACCCATAATGGCAGTCAATTTGGCCTAGAAACCTCTCCAAAGAGAAAGGAAGATGAGCATTGGCTAGAGTGAGCCACTCAACGTCTGCCTTCCAAACATGAAAAACAATGAAGTGAGGATCGAGGCCATAATGCCCTTGGGCTTGGGTCCTTCCCTTGAGGATAGCATCTGCAAGTTGGTTTGCCTGAGAGTACACCGAAGGTGTGCCCCCCATTGGAGTGTGAACCCACTCTAATGGCTCCCCCCCTTGAGTTAAAATTGCAGGTATTACTGTGACACCTGCAAACAATCAAAGGGAAATGGGCTTAAAAATAGAATACCTCTTTAGGGAAACTTCATCCAGGGCTTTTTGGAACTGAAAAAATATTACCCGATGGCTGTCTGTAATTGTAATAAATTCTTGGGGTATCCTGTCTTTTAGTATGGTGAATAAGGACACAAGACTATCTTTAGGGACAAAAACCCATGGCAACAGCCAATTGTTTTCCCCTAAAAGACTCTGAAGTTAGGTTAAGGTCAGAGAGCCTGGAAATCCAGCAAAGGCTTAAGGGGGCTGGCCTGAGTCAAGGTAAGGTGGGTTCTGAGCACCTTAAAAGGAGGTACCTTTTGAACTTTATTGAGGGCTATGGTAAAAACCCCCTTTTTAATATGGCACAAACCTGGACCAGAAGACCCTCCAGGCGGCTCCGGTCTTGGTGCCCCAGAATTATATCATCCATGTAGGGAGGTATCTGAACCCAGCACAGGCCCTAAAAGTGTGGCCAAGTATTGTTGGCAAAAGGCCTGGCTATTGGCCATAATCTGTGGCAACACGGTCCATTAAAACCTCCGATCAGACTGGGAAAAATTAAGAGAAGGAGTGGAGAAAGCAAACTTCTCGCAGTCATCTGGATGCAGGGGGATAGAAAAAAAAAAACTTTAATATCAATCACAACTAAGGTATATTCTGAAGGTATAGCAGGAGTCCAGGTCATGCCTCTTAGGGGCGTTCCTACTAGCTCCATCCTTTCATTTACCTTACATAGATCTTGGAGCATAAGCCAAGTCCCAGAAGCTTTTTGAATAATAAATACGGTGTGTTTCAAGGACTCATAGAAGGGTGTGTGTGCCCAAGGTTTATCTGTTCCTTTACCAAAAGGTGGGGGGCTACAAGTTTAGGTTTGGTCAATGGCCACTGCTCCACCCAGATAGGGTTTCTCATCTAAATCAAAATTGGATCGACAGCCGGGTGCTGGTGGCTCACGCCTGTAATCCTAGCTACTCAGGAGGCTGAGATCTGAGGATCGTTGTTCAAAGCCAGCCCGGGCAGGAGAGACCGTGAGACTCCGATCTCCAATAAACCACCAGAAAACCGGAAGTGGTGCTGTAGCTCAAGTGGTAGAGTGATCGCCTTGAGCTGAAGAGCTGAGGGACAACGCCCAGGCCCAGAGTTCAAGCCACACGACCAACAAAAAAAAAAAAAAAAAAAAAAATTGGATCGACAATCCTTTTTTCTAAGGTATCCCTTCCTGCGCCTTGGGCAGGGTATAGGGGGCAGTTTGGCTCCCCCTGGGCAAGTTGGTGGGGGATTGTTATGAACAGTCCCTCTCAAAGTGCCCCTCCTGCCTGCATTTAAAATAAGTCCCTCACCCCAATGGTCTTGGGGTTCCTAGGCCCTGGGCTGCCAGCACATGGGTAATAGCCTCAGTCATTGCAGATGTCTGAGCCTGTAAAGCTAAAACTAGTGATTGGGATGGATTCTGTTGCTTTCCTACATCCTGTGATGCCACCTCCCATCTGCCCAGGAAACTCTCTCTCAATCCCATGCGGTGGTCTGTATTCATCCCTTCCCAGACCAGCGGCTTTACAAACTGACCTTGAAGGTTCCCTGCTGGCAGCTTGCAGACTGCTGTACTCAGCTGACCAAGTTTTTGTCTCACTCCTGCTATGCGGGACTCAGTAGGCCCATCATCCAGTTTGTACCACGCAGCAAGTCAAGCCTGTTTCACCTGGTCATGGTATAGGCCTGGTATTGTGGCATGTTGGACGGCAGTGGAATACCCAAACCATATCTCTGTTAACATGGCATAAGTAATAGGTATCGCTGATTGAGCCTGCCGGTTATTCTCCTCTTGCACTTTTGCATTCCTCCTTAAAAAAAGCACACCATTTAATAAACTGAGAACTAGTAAGGATGACTTTGAGCCTGACGGTTATTCTCCTCCTGCACTCTGATTCCTCCTTAAAGAAAGCACACCATTTAATAAAATGAGAACTAGTAAGGATGACTTTGGCCACATCCAGTCAGTCCTTAGGGACACATGGGTGATAAGCAATGTCCTGTAATAGGGTCTGGGCCCAAGGAGAGTTTGGACCATCCTCTGCCACCGCCTTTTGGGGCTCTTTAAGATCCTTAGCTTCCTATGGATACCATTCCAAGGGCCTGTTAGACCCTGGTGCCAGACTGACTAGATACCCTTGGGAAACGAATCCTGTGGCCTAGGGTTCGGGCTCCCGGGTGGCTCTTCCTTTCCAGGGTTATTTCGCCAGACTTCGGCCCCTCCATGGAAGGTTGGTAGAGATCCTGGTCTTGCAGGTTGCGTAGGATGCTGTACTTCCCCCCCCAATCGGGGGAATAGGGAGGGGTCCTATGACCATCAGGGTCACCTGAGTCAGAGGGAGTAACTTTGACCATCGTTTTGACTTCCACTGTGCATGTTTCAGTGCGTTCTCAGTCGAATTTGGCCCATTCCTTTTCCTTCTTACTTCCCAAGTCCTCCTTTACTCCCTCTTGGCATAATGTTGCCTCCTCCTCCTTCTTCTGCGAGATAGCATTACCCATAGTAAGGGTTTCTCTTACCCTGAGAGACTGCATAGCATAGGATGGTAGTTTTTCCTTTCATGGCCCACGTTGGGTGCCACATGTAGGGTCTTCATCCATTCCACGAAAGACGGACGGGGTCCGAGGAAAGGTAAGTGAAACCACCCGCCCCATCCCCAGCCTCCCTCAGCCTGGGAGACAATCAGACTCAGCAGGGAGTCAAGTCAAGCAGGAAAATTCATTTATTAACACAGAGCAAGCCCTTTTTAAAGCAAAAAATAGCGAGTGGCATAGCACTGGGGAAGAGGAACCAATGACTCTAAAGGTCATACCCTATCATGCACCTAAGTTTCTACGGGCTGGTTATGCACTGAACATAAGGCAAATTGGGCTTTGCCCACTCAATTCCCTCTCAATGCCATCTTTGCTCCCCATGTTCTCTACATTTGGGGACTTCAACACATCAGTATCCACACTAGATAGATCAACTTGACAAAAATTCAACAGAGAAACTGCAGATCTAAACATCTGCATAGATCAAGTAGATTTTACTTACATCTACCTAATGTTTCACCCAACAGCATCAGAATACACGTTTTTCTCAGCAGCACTTGGAACATTTTACAAAATAGACCACATTTTAGATCGCATAGCAAATGTGTACAAATTCAGAAACATTGAAGTTATTCCTTGCATTCTCTCAGACCACAAGGGAATAAAATTAGAACTCTACACCAAAAGCCACCAAAGAAAGTCCTGTAATACATGGACGCTGAACAACACACTGCTTAATCATGAGTGGGTCATGGAAGAGATTAGAAAGGAAATTCAAATGTTCATGATATTCAACAAAAATGAACACACAAATTACCAGCTCTTCTGGGACAAAGTAAAGGCAGTACTCAGAGGCAAGTTTATAGCTCTGAGTTCCTACATCAACAAATTGGAGAGACCTGAAACCAACAACTTGAGACATCTGAGCCTCCATGAAAAGAGCAGCAAGATAAACCCCAATTCAGTAGATGGAAAGAAATAATTAAAATTAAATCAGAATTAAATGGATTAGAATCCAAAAAAACATAGAAAAAAACCAACAAAATAAAGAGTTGGTTCTTTGAAAAAATTAACAAAATTGAGAGACCCTTAGCAAATTTTATCAGAAAAAGGAGAGAACACACCCAAATAAATAAACTCAGAGATGAGAATGGAAACATCACCACGGAAACAACCAAGATTCAGAACATTATAAGGGAATATTTCTCAAAACTTTATGCCAATCAGTTTGAGAACTTGGCAGAAATGTAGCTTTTCCTAGCAAATGTCAACATGAAACTAAACCAAGGTAAGTTAAACCATCTTAACAGGCCCATATCAAGCACTGAAATAGAAACTGCACAAAAAGACCTCCCATCTAAGAAAAGCCCAGGACCAGTTGTTTTTACAGACGAATTCTTCAAGATTTTCAAAGCACAGCTAACACCGATACTCCTCCAAGTCTTCAATAAAATTGAAAGAGAAAGTTCACCACCTAATTCATTCAATGAAGCCACCTAGACCATGGCGCGCCTCAGTGGGAGCCATTATTCTTAAAAGTGCTAAAAGAATTACAAACAGCAGTAAAAACTATGGGTCCTTCTGCCCCTTTTACTTTAACAATCCTTGACTCCATAGCAACTGATTGGCTAACTCCTTATGATTGGTATCAAACTGCAAAATCGGTGCTAACCCCGGGGCAATATGTATTATGGAGAACAGAATATGAGGACCTTGTTAACGGAGAGGTGCAACGGTGATTATTCACTACTTCAGGCCCTAAGCCTACAGTCTCCATGTTAACTGGTCAGGAGGATTTTGCAGACATTAGAAAACAACTTAAATTCTCAAAGGAGATTTTAGAAACCATCACTAAGCTTGCTGTTATGGCCTGGAAAAAGTTACCATCAGGGGAAGGAAAGACCACTGTTCTATCAGGAATTAAGCAACGGCCTGAGGAGCCATATGAGGAATTCATAGCTAGGTTGGAGGAAGCTATTACAAGAATGTTCCTTCCTTCTGAGGGATCTCAAATCATTCTCAAACAATTGGCATGGGAGAATGCTAATATTGTGTGTCAGGAATTAATCAGGCCAGTAAGAAAAACAGGAAGCCTACAAGACTATGTTAAGGCTTGCATAGATGCTTCTCCTGCTATGATTCAGGGACTTGCATATGCTGCTGCCATGAAAGAAACGCCTTTTCAAACATATGTGAAAAAGTAACCAGAGGCTCAGGATATAATCCTGAACAGAGAGTCTGTCATAATTGTGGCAAACCAGGCCACGTTCAAAAGGAGCGTAAAGCTCAAAAGCAACAGAAGGGATCAGGAAAAGCAACAGGCTTATGTCTTCGGTGTCAAAGAGGGAACCATTGGAAAAGTGATTGTAAATCTAAGTTCCATAAAGACAGAACTCCTCTTCAAGAGGAAACAAAAAACGCACAGAGGGGCAACCTCTCAGCCCCTCCCCAAGAGAGGAACTAAAGCAAACGATTCATGACTTGCCTAGAGCCACTCCAGGGAGTGCTGGATTGGAATTGGCTGCCACTCAAGATCATATCATATCCCGAAATAATGGGGTTGTACTGATAAGAGACAAACATAAAAGGGGAACTCCCTTCGGGAGTAATGGGCCTAATCATAGGCCGGAGTTCAAACTATAAAAAGAATTTTGAGGTTTTACCAGGAGTAATAGACTCAGACAGTCCTACAACTATAAAAGTCATGATAAGGTCTCTAAAAGAGACTATTCAAATTCATAAAGGGCAGAGGATAGCCCAAATACTTTTACTTTCATATCTAAAGTTGCCTAATCCCACCTTGACTCAAAACAGAGAAGGAGGGTTTGGCACCACAGATACTGTAGCCTGGGTTCAGGAAATTACAGATAAAAGGCCTTACAAGGCCATTAAGGTCAATGGAAAACAAATAACAGGACTCTTAGACACAGGGGCTGACAGATCCTGTATAGCTGGAAAAGATTGGGCTACGACCTGGCCAGTGCAGGAGACTTCTTCCTCCCTAATTGGATTAGGGATGGCTTCTAATGTAGCTCAGTCAGCTCAGAAACTCAAATGGGTATGTGAAGGGCAGCAAGGCCACTTCAAACCTTATGTTATCCCCAGCTTGCCCTTTTCTTTATGGGGCAGGGACATCATGCAGGACATGAATATACAAATAGGACAAATAGACTCCTCATCAAAGGAGCAAAATTTTTCTTAGGGGCCGCTGAGGAACAGCTTTATGCTGACAAAATAATATGGAAAAGTGATGATCCTGTATGGATTAATCAGTGGCCCCTAACTCAAGAAAAGATTCAAGCCATACAGGACTTAGTTCTAGAACAATTGAGTCAAGGAAGGATAGAAGAGACTACCAGTCCATGGAATACTCCAATTTTTGTAATAAAAAAGAAGTCAGGAAAATGGAGGTTATTACAAGATTTAAGGGCAATTAATGAGACCATGCATGACATGGGAGCCCTTCAACCAGGCCTACCCTCTCCTGTTGCAATCCCACAGGGTAGATATATAATAATAATAGACTTACAGGATTGCTTTTTTACAATAAAATTACAACCAGAAGATTCCAAGAGATTTGCCTTCAGTGTCCCTTCGGCTAATTTTAAACAACCTTATGATAGGTACCAATGGAAAGTGCTACCTCAGGGCATGAAAAACAACCCTACCTTTTGTCAACAATAAAGAGGGCTACAGAACAACAGTAAAGGCAACAGTACAGGGCAACAGTAAAGAGGGCTATAGAACAAATTAGACAAAAATATCCAGAGGCATATATTATTCATTATATGGATGATATACTTATGACCGATGAAACTAGAGAAAAGACAGAGAAAATATTACAGGATATGGTAGAACAATTAACAAAATTCGGGTTAATAATAGCTCCTGATAAAGTTCAACATGAACGACCTTTAAATTATCTAGGAAAAGTGATTGGACATGATTATACTATGTCCCAAAAGACACAAATTAGAATAGATAAACTAAAAACATTAAATGATTTCCAAAAATATTAGGGAATATTAATTGGATTCGGCCTAGTTTAAAAATAACTACAGGACAATTAGATCCTTTAATGAAAATGTTGAACAGAGATCCTAATCCTAAATCTACCAGGGAAATAACTCCTGCAGCCCTATCCTGTATAAGATTGGTAGAAGAAGCATTGAATACAGCTAAAATACAGCAAATTAATATTACACAAACATGGTCCTTTATAATTCTGGCTACAAGCCTCACTCCCACAGGATGTTTTTGGCGGGATGGGATACTGGAATGGATCCATTATTCCCATAACCCTGGAAAAATAGTTGCTTCATATCCCTTCTTATGTGCTAATTTGATTCTAAAGGCTAGATTAAGAGCTAGAGAATTATTTGGCCAAGAAATACCTAACATTATTGTCCCCTATAATAAGAAACAATTAGATCATTTGATACAATTTGATGATGATTGGAAAATTGCTGTATTAACTTATACAGGTAAAATAAGCTTTCATATGCCCCAACATCCTTTGTTACATTTTATACTGAAACTCCTGTGATATTTCCAAAGGTTGTGGTTACAGAACCTTTGGCGGGGCATTAACTATTTTTACAGACGGATCTTCTAGTGGAAAGTCTGTGGTTTATTGCAGCACAAGACCACCATTAATATCTTATGACCCAACTGTATCTGCACAACAGGCAGAACTCATTGCAGTTCTGCTAACATTTCAAAATTATTAAGAGGAGTTTAACCTTTACACAGATGTGTGTGGTTTCCTTGTTTCCTGCCATTGAAACAGCCCTAGTTACTGGTCAATCTAAAGTTAAAGAATACTTAGTAAAATTACAACAACTATTACAACAAAGAACGACAAAGGTATTTGTGGGACACATCAGGGGGCATACCAATCTCCCTGGACCTTTGTCTCAAGGGAATAAGTTTGCAGACTTATTAACTAAGGAAAGTCATGTAATGTGAGCTTTAGAAGAAGCTCAGGAAAGTCATAGACTACATCATCAAAATGCTAATGCCTTAAGAAAGATGTTTCAAGTGTCCCGAGAACAGGCAAGACAAATTATCAGGGAATGTGAGGCATGCCCAGAAGTTTTTCATCCACAAAAAATGGGAGTTAATCCTAGAGGCTTAAAGCCTAGAGTGTTGTGGCAAATGGATGTTACCCATGAAACAGAATTTGGGAAACTCTCCTTTGTCCATGTTACTATAGATACTTATTCTCATGCCATGGTTGCTACAGCCCATTCTGGACAGGCTGTGAAAGATGTTATTCAACATTTGATTAATGCCTTTGTGGACCTAGGAATTCCCAAGGAAATAAAACAGACAATGGACCAGCATACACCTCCAAAGCTTTTGCTAAATTTTGTGCACAATGGAAAATTGTGCACAAAACAGGGATTCCGTATAATCCACAAGGCCAAGCAATAATAGAACGGGCTCATCAGACCTTAGAAAACCAATTGACAAGAATTAGACAAGGAGGAGGGAAGCAATACTCCCCCCATTACACTCTTAATCATGCTTTGCTGGTCCTTAATCATTTCAATGCTGATGAGCAAGGAATAACCCCGATGATGAGACATTGGGGCATAGAAAAAACTACAACTTTCCCTTTAGTAAAATGGAAGGATCTACTCACTGGAACCTGGCGTGGGCCAGACATCCTGTTAACATCTGGGAGAGGCTATGATTGTGCTTTCCCACAGGATGCAGAATCCCCCATTTGGGTCCCAGACAGACTCATCAGGCCTTTCTTGGGCCCAAAAAAGAGCCAGGAAGAAAGTGAAAATACATCGGGAGTGAAAACTGGTGCAGAAGATGAAGACATTCTCTCTATCACCACCGCAGGCTGATTCTACAAAAATCGCTGCACCACCTACGTGGGAACAGATCAAGAAGTTGTGCGAGGAAGCTCGACACACTGTTGAGATCACCGGAAATCAACCCAATCCGGAAAACATGTTTTTAGCCATGCTTGCCCTTGTTTCTTTACAGGTGAAGTACGCTTTTTGTACAATGTATTGGGCGTATGTTCCTGATCCACCTTTGCTTCACCCCTTGGGTTGGACTCACCCATCTAACATAAAAGTACTAATGAATGATACCTCTATACTAAGGGGCATTCCAGTGGGGTCAGAAAAGCCTATGATCTCCACGTATCTAGATTATGAGGGAAGATCTGATGTCACCCCTATATGCTTGGCTTTAAAAGGCCGTGCTCCCTTTGCATGCTTGCCTGTTCACTACAGGACCCTTTATGCTGATGCACCTGATAAGACTAACACTGCTTCTAGCAGTAAGAGGGTGATGTGGGAATTGAGTTTTCAAATACTTGGGTATTTTAATTACAATGAGACCTTTGACAAAGATAACAATATTAGCATGCCTTTTCCAAATTGTTTAACAACTTACCAGGATAAAGATCAATTTTGGGACAGCAAAACAGAAAAAAACTTCCAACATGGTTGGATTGTGGATTTCCACATTCTGTCTCTGTACATTGGCCTAGGGGTACTACAGAGTTGGTATTTGATTTTTCCATTGCCAACCCAACTTATGACTATAAGAAATATTTAAAAGAAAATGAGAAAGTAAAATTCACAAGCTATAAAGCTCCAGTTGGCCCGGAACCGGTAAGGCGTTGGTTCACGCCTGGTTTTGTCACCCCAATGTGGGTTGCTAAATCTAGTCATTATGGAACCACCGTTACCCATAAAAATTTGTTTAGATTTGCTGCAGCTGCAAATATGGTATTGCTAAAAAAGCCCAAAGCTAACCTACCAGAATCAATTGCATTAAGAGCTTGTTTGTCTTATCCATATGCAGCTTTAATTGGAAGTGATAAAAGAATTAATATTACACAAGTAGGGAATTCCTTTTTAATTCAATGTTACTCTTGTCAGTTGACCAACTGTGTTGATGCTTCCATAGATAAAGAATTTTCAGTAGTAATTATTGTAAAAAGACCTGAATATGTAATGCTTCCTGTAAATTTGCATAATGATCCTTGGTTTGATAATTCTGCTTTGCAAACACTTCGTGTTTTGTATGAATTAATACGACCAAAAAGATTTGTTGCAACATTGATCTTTGGAATTGCTTCCCTTATAGCATTAGTAACCTCGCTTGCTGTATCCACCACTGCACTAATACAAGTGCACACGGTGCATTTTGTTAATGAGTTAAATAAGAATGTTTCTCTAGCATTAACAGAGCAGCAAATCATTGATCAAAAGTTAGACAGCAAACTAGAGGCTTTGGAGGAAGTAGTCTTAAAGTTAGGGACTGAAGTTAATAATCTTAAAACCCAGCTGACCACTAGATGTCATCAGTCATTTAAATGTATTTGTGTTACCCCATTGCCTTATAATGACAGCTTAGATTGGGAAGCTATCAAAGTGCATCTACAAGGAATCTGGAAGGACAATAGCTTAACTCATGATATAGGACAGCTACAGGAAGGCATTTCAGCCCTTAGTCAAGCTCATTTGGAAACCGCAGGGATAAATTCTTTGGCAGAAGACTTACAGAAAGGATTAAAAAGTCTTAATCCTTTAGATTGGTGGCACTACTTGGTTACATTTGGAGTCATAACACTAATTGTTATATGTATTCTTGTTGTCTTTCCAGTCCTCTTCAAACTAGTCTTCCGCTCCAACTCCTCTATACGAGAAGAAATTTCTCTGGCACATCTAAAAAATAAAAAAGGGGCAAATGCCACGCCTACTCCAGTGGAGACTGCTTAGCATGGGAAACCATCTTTCAGACCTGAGAAAGGGGCTTTAGAGACCTATCTCTGAGTATTGGGACTTCGCCAAAGTCTACCTCAGAGAATGGGGCTTTACAGAGACCTATCTCCGAGTTTTGGGACTTCACCGAAGTCTACCTCGGAGAATAGGGCTTCTAAGAGGCCTACTCCTGGAAAGGCTGGCAAACCCCTGGGAAAGATGTGTTTCTGCCTTTCTTTTCCTCATAAGAGTGCCTATTAATCTTTTACTGCTTCTACTGCTCTTTGTACTTACTCATTGTCAACGTTCCTTTATTCAAAGCTCTTTCTTAAGAGTGTTGATGACTCCAATATCTGATGAGTATCTTAAAAAGTATGACTAACTCACCAGAGTTAAGTGCTACCCTGAAACCCCTCTTATGGAGGCTAGTAGACAAGTTATAAGTAAATATAAAAGTATTGGGGGTTTCACGAAGTCACTTCAGCAGAAGGAATTGTTTGTAAGGGACTTACAAGAAGCTGTAGGCTCAGCTAGAGCAGAAAGAATGTATGGCAATTGCTGAGATAACTATTTAGGAGAAAGAATTTCCTGCTACTCTCTTTTATTTACTAAGAGACTTGCTAGATCTAGGTCTCCTTGAGGTTTACTATTAAAGAAGAAACAGGAAAGATCTTATGGGAAAGTTAAGGCCTCTATAAAGATAGGTAATGGTTAACTGGTGACAAACATTGTAATCATTGTATTTCTTAGAGATAAGCCAGAAACAAGTGCCTATCAGGTGACCAGCTGGTGACCACCCAAAAATGAAGCCATGCAGCAAGATTGTGTAACCTTTTGCCCTTTCTCATGAAGACTTTTGCTATAAAAGTTTGTTATCCTCTGCATTAAATCACACTCAGCATCCACTCCTCTTGTGTGTGAGTTGTCTGTTTGCCATCTCCCCATCCTATTCCAGGTTCCTCCCCTAGGTGTCCTCCATCGTCCCGACAGAGCCCCGTCTGCAGCACCATGTCTTGATTTTGAATGGTTAATTGGAGATCAAAGTTTCAGTGTTGCACATGTTCATTCTTTGTCCCTCCTTTTCCATGACCCCTTTAACTTCTGAAAGAGAGATAAATGTAAAAAAATGACAAAAATGAAATCAAATAAATATCATCTTGTTTCTGTTTCCTGGTAACTGATTATTTTTGAGATAGTGCTTATTACTAATAAGAATTATTGGTAGAATCTGAAAACATATTTGAGTAATAAATAGACGAGGAAAAATGTTGTCTCCTATTTTTTATCACTACATTTCTTTTTGTCTAAGTATAAATGCTATACTTACACTAAGTGCCTAGAGTAAGCAAAATGACTTATAGAGCTCAGATCATACCTTTCCACAGAAGATGACAGCCCCAGAAGAAAAACAGGGCAACAACTTGCACAAGAAAGAGAGAGTTTGATGTCTCCTTAAATCTTAGGATCAAATGCTCATGAGGAGCCCTCGGGACTGATGACAGCTTAAGGACCTAACATTTCCTGTGTCATTCCATCAAAGAAACAGTCACCAGTCTCCCATCACACTGTAGGTGCCACGCCTGACTGTTGACCTTGGCTGTGTCATGAGAACGTGCAGCAGGGCTCTGTCATGGTCACTGGAGAGTCAGGATTGCATACTAAGAGGACATTAATGAAGGTGGTAACAAGGCCTGAGTCAGGGTTTTGTCAGATCTAGATTATTTGTAACAGGCACTACTGTCTTCTGGCTAAGAATGTGGATATATCATCGGGGTCTTGCACACAAATTTATCAAGTGTTAGCTTGCAACATTTCCGTATGAAAGCCAACAAAATATCATCAATGCCCTCTGTACATATTCTCATCAATATTTAGTAAGTAAAAAACTATAAAATCAAGTTCATCATGAGGAAAATACCGATATGAAAACCAAATTGCAAGAGCATTTACAAAAAATGTTTTTCTGTATGTATCAAATGTGACAAAATATTAAAATTTAATGAAGCTGGGAAAGTTAAATTGATTTCCTTTTTTATTATGGTTGCAACTATCTTTTACATTTCAACTACATAACAAAAAGAAGGTAGGCCAATCACCACCGGTGGCTCACACCTGTAACTCTAGCTATTTAGAAATCTGAGATCTGAGGAAAGTGAATTGAAGTTAGACTAGTTAGGAAAAACCAGTGAAACTTTGATCTCTGATTAACCATTTAAAATCAAGACATGGAAGTTTGGTTCAAGTAGTAGACTCTTACTCTTGATTACAAAAGCTAAAGGTCAGCTCCCTGAATTCAAGCCCCAGTATTCACACACACACACACACACACACACACACACACACACACACACACACTCTCTCTCTCTCTCTCTCTCTCTCAAAAATAACCAGTGACCAGGAAAAAGAAACAAGATATTTATTTTCTTTCATTTTTGTCATTTTTTTTACATTTATCTCTCTTTCAGAAGTTAAAGGGGTCATAGAAATGGAGGGACAAGGAATGAATATGTGTAACACTGGTATTCAATTGGTACTATGTTGAAAATGACCTATGTAATTTGTTTTTTGGGAAGGACAAGAAAACGGAAAAAGATAAAGTGAAAGGTTAACATTGTCCAAAAGAAATGCATTCAGTGAATTAGAGCTATGGCTCAATTTGAGTGCCATTATTCAGCAAAAGAGGTCAGAGAGAGAGTACAGACCCTGGATTAAAGCTTCATTACGGACTAAAACAAAAAAAATAATCATTACCACAAGATTGTAACTAAACCCTTTACAGCATAATAATAATAATAATAATAATAATAATAATGATAATAGAAGAAGAAGATGAAGAAGAAGAAGGAAGTTAAAAAAACCAAACTAGTGAGAAAAATTGATAGAGCAAGGGAAGGACTGACCTTTCAAAAAGAAATATATCCATACCTGACTTATATGACTGCAACCTCTGTGTAATTCACATTTATAATAATAATACAAAAGACAAAACAGAAATTTAGTGCTGGAGTCATAACTCAAATGGGAGGTCATACTAATATGTATGTGATACCAAGGTCAAACCCCTTATAAATTTCTCCTTCAAAAATGGCTCTTCTCATCACTTGTGCTTTCCAGAGCTTATGAAAGTGGGTGCAGCTAAAGAAAGAGAAAGATAACCTGTCAGGCACAGAACTATACTTGCAAAGAGCAATACTCAATAGAACACGTGTTTACTAGACCACATGATGACTTCATGTTTTCTGGAATAAACAGAACTAGTTGGGATTGAATACATTCTCCACTGTATACTAGATGGGGACTCAAAATTAATGAAACTCTCTGGATCTCAAATTCTTTACAGGTAAAGTGAGCATAACAATACATATCTTATGGGATTATGAGACCTGGTTGTCATCAAACATGGAGTGGGTTTTATCTTAGGTGTGTGTGCAACACTCAAACACTGCTGGAAGGAGTATAAACTGGCATGATGTTTACTGTTACTTAACAGTAATACAACATGCCTGTAATCATACTTACAAAAGAGGATGAGAAAAGAGGATCAAGGTTTTAAGTCTGGACAGGAAACTGGATCAGACTCATCTCCAATGATCTCTAAAAAAGCTTGAGGTGGAGGTTGGTTCAAGTGGTAGAGTGCTAGACTGGAGCATAAGCCTCAGAAACATTGCCCAGGCCCTGAGTTCAAGCCCTAGGACCAGCACAAGCACATACACACACACACACACACACACACACACACACACACACACACTAAATTTTGTGTGTTCCTACCCCCCGCTTAACAATATATTCCCTCTTCCAAGCTCACCTGATTTTTTTGTTTTAAAAGGGACTTCCTGTGTAGCACAGGCTGCTCCTAAACTTACAATCCTCCTGGGTACTGGGAGTACAGGCATGCCTACTATAATTGGCTTCACTCAGCAACTCTATTTATAGCATATTTGCAAGAAATTCATTCATGCTCATGAAGATATTTGGCTTAAAGCTGCTCACAGTAATATTATACTGCACAAAATGTAAATAATATAACTGGGCATGGTACTATCTTACCATATGGTAATACCAGCCAATAATTAGGAACCTGACACAGGAGAATAAGCAGATGAGGAAAGCCTGGTCTACACTGCAAAACCTGGTCTCCAAAGGATAGAAATTCTATAAATATTAATCTACGATGAAACATACAATATGTTAAATTTATATAATGTAACAAATAGACCATTGTTAATAGAAATAAAATCTTGGCAGAAATTTTAAATACATACATATGCATATATATTTAAACTTAGAGAAATAAAATTTCAAGTGCTGCAATCTGCATCTTTCAGTCTACCTGTCACCTACTTATTTACTGACACATTCATTTCTATTTAGTCTTCACAAAACACTGTTCTCACACATAAGTACACAAAATTGTAAATCAAAAAGTACAAAACAAACATTATCATAAATACAAATGTAGTTAAATCCCTACCATAATAATTTGGAGAAAGCATACATTAAGTTAATGGCATTGTATACTGCTCAGGAGGGGGAGTCAAGGAAAACATAGATTGTGTGTGTGTGTGTGTGTGTGTGTGTGTGTGTGTCTGTGCCTGTGTCTGTGTCTGAGTCTGTGTGTTTTCCTTGAGTAAATAATGGAGATAGAATTAGACCTATTATTCTTGCTTGGTCTTTTTGCTCAAAGGTGACACTATACAACGTGAGGCACATCTCCACGTCTGGATTTTGGTTTCTTTTTTTTTTTTTTAACATTACTTTTTTATTTTTTTATTGTGAACATACAGTACAGAGGGGTTACAATTACATGGGCAAGATAATAAGCACATTTCTTATCAAGCATTGCAGCCTCCTATTTGTTTACCATTCACATCCCTTCCCAGCCTCCCCCTACCCTCCCACCCAATCCTAAACACCCCACCGAAGTTGTAAAGTTCGTTTTCTACATGAAAACTTGTATTTCCCATTGTTGCAACGGGTCCACCTGTATCCTTATTTAAACGACTTGTTTTATCCCTTCCCCTCCACAAGATATACCGACATCAAATACAGTGAAAGTAGGGGTTATACTATGGGGGAGGGACATAAAAAACAACAAAGAAATAATCATAAAAATGCATTAGAAACAAATGCATGAAAGAAAAAAACACATTTAAGTACATATCTTAAGGTTCATTTTCCTAACATCACATTATCTGACCTTTTCTACTTGACTCATACATATAATAGATATTGGAAATAAGGGAAACCATGGGACCTCTGTTTCTTTGGGCTTGGCTTACTTCACTTAATATAATTTTTTCCAAGCCTTTCCATTTCCTAACAAATGGGGAAATGTCATTCTTTCTGATGGAGGCATAGAATTCCATTGTGTATATAGACCACATATTCTTGTTCCATTCATCTACTGAGGGGCATCTGGGTTGATTCCATATCTTAGCTATGGTAAATACTGCTGCAATAAACATAGTTGTGCTGGTAGCGTTAGTGTGGTCTTGTTTGTAAACATTTGGGTAAATGCCCAAAAGTGGGAGTGCTGGGTCATAGGGGAGCAATATGTGAAGTCTTTTGAGGAACCTCCATACTGCTTTCCAAAGTGGTTGAACAAGTTTACATTCCCACCAACAATGAAGTAAGGTTCCCTTCTTTCCACATCCCCTCCAGCGTCTGTTGTTATTAGAGTTCTTGATTTTTACCATTCTAACTGGGGTGAGGTGGTATCTCAATGGTGGCTTGATTTGCATTTCTTTTATGCAACCTCTAGGGAGGCTGAGCATTTCTTCATGTGTTATTTGCCACCCTTCTTTCTTCTTCAGAGAAGTTTCTCTTTAAGTCTTTAGGCCACTTATTTATTGGGCAGTTGTTTCTTTGAGGATTTGTTGTTGGGGGATTTAATTTTTTGAGTTCCAATTATATTTTAGATATGAGACCCTTGTCTGTTGTATGGCTAGTGAAGATATTCTCCCAATCCGTACGCTTTCTGTTGATCTTGGTAGCCATGTCCTTTGCCATAAAGAAGCTCTGCAACTTCATGCAATCCCATTTGTCCAAACTTTCCTTGATTTTTTTGTGTTTCTGGGTCTCTATACAGAAAATTTCAGCCTTAGCCAAGGAAAACTAGGGTTTCTCCTATTCCATCCTCTAATGTTTTCAGAGTGTAAGCTTTGACATGTGTTTAAAGAATCCCATAGACTCCACTCCCAAATTACTCAAGCTGATTCAAAACTTTGGCAAAGTAGCAGGGTATAAAATTATTCCCCCAAAGTCAATGGCTTTTCTGTATGCCAACAATGAGAAAAGTGTGGCTGAAATTAGGAAAGCAACTCCATTTGTAATAGCCCCACAAAAAATAAAATACCTAGGAATTAACCAAAGAAGTGAAGGACCTCTATGATGAAAACTTTAAAAACTTGAAAAAGGAAATCAAAACAGAACTTAGAAAATGGCAAAAACTCCCATGCTCCTGGATTGGAAAGATTAACATCGTGAAAATGGCAATACTTCCCAAGGCTACTTACAAATTCAAAGCGATACCCATCGAAATTCCAACCTCATTCTTCAAGGAAATAGAAGAGGCAATCCAAAAATTCATATGGAACAATAAAAGACCCCAAGTAGCAAAAACGCTCCTCAATGGAAAGAACACTGCTGGAGGAATATCAATACCAAATTTCAAACTCTACTATAAAGCCATAGTAATCAAAACAGCTTCATACTGGCAAAAGAACAGACCTCAGGACCAATGGAATAGAATTGAAAACCCAGAAATGAACCTACAGACCTATAGCCATCTAATCTTCGATAAGGGATCTAAATAATAGAATGGAAGAAAGACAGCCTCTTCAGTAAATGGTGCTGGCAACATTGGTTAACTACTTGTAGAAAACTAAAGCTAGATCCTTATATATCACCCTGCACCAGTATCAACTCCAAGTGAATTTTGTTTTCTTAATTGGAGAAATATCTCGGATTTACTGCATGGGCTGCTTTAAACCCGAATCCTCAGTTTTTGACCTTTAAAATAGCTAGGTTTTAAAATATGAGCCACTGGTGGAAAGCAACTATGTTAACATTTTTTCATGTTTTAATGAGTTTTAAAGTAAGACATATATGTTACTTTTGAGAATGGCTGGAAATAGTAATTAAAATTTAACAGAATTTAAAACATACAAAGCTGAGGATGGCAAGCAGCTGAGAACAGAATGGAATAAATCAAAATTACCTATGACAGTTTTCAGTCTGTGCACAGAAATGATTACATTGTTGGAGCCCAAGGCCATTAGATAGCTGAACTTCAGCTGGCTGCTATGCTCATGAGGCCATTCTTGTGCTATTCACAAGAATGTAATGTTGTTGGATGGTAGGGATCAGCTACAAGTTCAGAACCTGAAATATTTCTATTGATCTAGAAGGGGAAAAATACCAGGACAAGAAATGTGATTAAAATTGCTGAATGCAAAATCCATCTAGTCAAAGAAAGACAGAATAACTCTTCCTATATCTGAAAAGAGTATTCACTCACAAAGAATCATGAGCTGAATATGGCAGTCAATGTTTGTAGGCCAGCCTAAGTTTTAAGCCTTCAGACGGACATATAGGTAAATGCTATCTTAAAACAAAAACAACAACAAAAGACCCAATGACTGGGAATGTGTTTACTGGTAGAGTGCTGGCCTTACATGCAAGAAGCACTTGATTTGATTCCTAAGTATGACGTAAGCAGAAAAACTGGAAGTGGTGCTGTGACTCAATTGATAGTGTGCTAGTCTTGAGCAAAAGAAGTTCAGGGAGAGTGCACAGACCCTGATTTCAAGCCCCAGCTCTGGCAAAATTAAAAATAAAAAACAAGTGCAAATTGCTGTTCGTTGAAATAAATATGTTGAAAAATTTTTATACTCTCTAGAAAATTGTGCTGTTGGGAATTCATAGTGAACTTTGTTAGGAAAAATTAAAATAAATTAATGAAATATTATCTGGCATTGGAAAGTACACAGTGAGATGTAAAAATGAGTGCTGCCTATGGTTACTTGATACAACAATGTTATAGATACACTTGCCAGATTGTGATTTTTTCAAGTATACAATCGTGGGGTTTTTCTTTTTCAAAATAATTTTATTGCTGGGCCTAGAGACTAAGGAGACTGAGAACTGTTCAAATCCATCCAGGGCAGAAAAGTCTGTGAGATCTTTATACCCAACTAAAAGTTCAGAAAATGTGAAGTGGCACTGTTGCTCAAGTCGTAGAGTGCTAGTCTTGAGCTGAAGAGTTGAGGGACAATGCCCAGACCTAGAGTTCAAGCCCCACAACTGACAAAAATTAATAATAGTAATAATAATAATGTTGTTGTTACTATTAAGGTGTTATATATAAAGGCTACCAATTCATAAGGTTTTCTTTGCTACAAGAAATACATATCCATCTTCATTGCCAACAGCCAGGATTTGGCCATCTGCTTTCCAGCTGATCTCTGTGTGTAGAGGCAATGTGTAATACAAAGCAATACAAAACATTTCTGACTATAAATAATTTTTCTCTGCACATCTTAAAAATCAATGCTGACAACATGAAATAAAAAACCCTAAGTTTAAAACATTCTTCTAGACAAGTTAAAGAAATCCTGATAACAAGTATTTTAAAAATAATTTCAGAGAGCTTGAACTCAGGATGTGGGTTCTGTCTCTGAGATTTTCTACTCACGATTGGGTTGCCACTTTGAGCCACAGTGCCTCTTCCAGTTTTCTCGTGGTTAGTTGAACAGAAATGTCTCACCAACTTTCCTCTCCAACCTGGCTTTGAACTAGATCTAGAGATCTGAGCCCTCTTAGTAGCTAGAATTATAGACATGAGCCCCTGGCACCTGGCTTATTGCTTACCTGAGACAGAGGCCAGTTAATATTAAATTCAATCATGTTTAACTTTGTAAAACAAGGCTAACTGAAATGCCTTCCACTAGAAATAAGGAATCAAATGTGTAAGTGGGTTACAAAGATCTTACCAAAAGCTACATATTTTCCTTGTGTTTTTTTTTCTTCCAAAATTGTGTGCTTTCCAGAATCATACCTTTTCTTTCCTTGCTGGTTTCTTTATTTTATTTCATCAATGTCCACAGCTTCTTCAGCCATCATTTATTTATGTGAAGAGCTTTCAAACATCTATTGTCAGTCTAAATTCCTTGTATGCACCTCTCATCAACTGCCATAAAAACTTGTGAAACAGTAATCATCTCTTATCATTATTGGATATTAATGTGTAAGTAAAACTTAAGAAAATAAATAATAATATCAATAAGTATAACGATTTTAATAGTAATGCTGAACATAAATACAACGTTGATTATATTCTGAGCAATATAAAAACCTCAAGGAAAACAAATCACTTTTTTTAGTGCTGATATTATGCTTTAAACTCAATACCTTACCTTCTCACTTAAGCTTTTTCCCTCAAGCATGGTGCTCTGTATTTGAACCACAGCTCTGCTTCGAATTTTATTTGGGGGATAATATAGAGATAAGAATCTCATGGAATAAAAAAAAAAGATTTGTGTCCCTATCTTGGGGTTCATTTCACATAACATTCTCTTATAATGTTATATGGTACCATGTACTACTTACTGCAAGTGAGGTTAACCATGGGACCAATGGTTATTTGAGCCTCGTTTATTTCACTTAATAATATTGTTTCCGCGTCTTTCCATTTCCTAGCAAATTGGGCGATCTCATTCTCTCTGATGGAGGCATAGAATTCCATGGTGTGTGTGTGTGTGTGTGTGTGTGTGTGTGTGTGTGTGTGTGTGTGTGTGTGTGTGTGTGTATCACATTTTCTTGATCCATTCATCTACTGAGGGGCATCTGGGTTGGTTCCATATCGTAGCTATGGTAAATAATGTTGCAATAAACATAGTTGTGCTGTTAGATTAATATGGTCTTCTTTTTGAACATTTGGGCAAATGCCAAAAATGGGATTGCTGGATCATAGGGGAGCT